>NW_028280009.1:0-54468 GCF_059751315.1 Micrasema longulum | reverse complement strand
TGTGTAGTTGTATTAAAAAGTTAAGTTTAAATTATTAGATTTAAATTTAAATTTAAATTTAAATTTCAAACAAAAATATTTATTTTTTAAATGTCAGAGTCACTATTTGTTATGTATGTACTGTGCAAGTTATAGAAAAGAAAATTAAAAACAGAAAATTTAAATAATTATTTTACCATACGGCGGAACACATTTTCCAACTATTAGGTATTTGTATTCTCCAAGCCTGAGTGGTCCCCTCAATATTAATATTCCTTTTGATTGTCCGTTGTACAATATATCAAGTTTAAAAATGTTTATGGTAAAACTTCAAATCTGTAACACATAATAACATGCATAGCCTAGGTTAAAAATATAAACATATATAGTACAGTCACACAATATAATGTATATAGAAAAAAAGTATGGATACTAATGTCCACGTACTAAGTTAAACATTCGTCGGCTTAGCCGCCCGAATATCTGTTTGTTTGATAGTTTCAAGTTGTTTACAAAAATAAAATTTTACAAATTGCAAGTATTGTGAACGACTGCGCCAGCTGAAAAATATTTCCGATAGATTTCGCTGGTAAAAAAAAAACTTACTCCCGCAGTGCGTTCACAAGGAGAAAACTTTCGGATGCCTACGTCACGCTTGTCTCGCCATATAATATTTGTCAAAAATAATTATGTACCGGATTTTTGAAAAAAAAAAAAAAAAAAAAAATTTAAGAACTATAAATAACAATTATTTTCCGGTACCCTGTAAGTACCTCTACTCAATCTGGCACCCTATGTAAATGTTCGTGTGAATTGTTTGTGTGTTCGACTCAAGAAAAATAAAAAAAATAAAATTTATATGTGTTGTAGGAATGTATTACTCGGCGTGCGATTTTTGGTGAGCGAGTCGCTCGAACGTATTATATTATGTTTGTTTATAATAATTTTAGTTAAATTATGAATCACCTGTTTGCATTAATCCCGGCCGAGTAATATTGTTAAGAAATTAATCACAGTTTAATCAATTCACTAGTTACATTAATTACATTTACATTAGTTACATTTACATTGAAGATTGTTACCGACAGAAAAATTCACTCGATTCGCTCGGTCTTTGAAAAATCTAATTCTATTATATATTATAATTATTATAATATAATTCTATTATACTAAATTAATTAACCTTACAATAAGTTAACCTTGAAATAGATTAACCTTGATTAATTACAAATAAATTAAAAGTGCAATCAAATTAAAAATGAAATTTTAAATTTTTCATGTACCGACCGAAAAAAAGTAATTGTTGTACAATTTTGTCAAGCGAAGATATTTCTGTCTGAAATTTTGCGCAATTTTTATGGAATTTGAATGGGGTCACCGTGATTGATTGTTTAATGTTGTGTTTTCGTGTTCAAACGTCGGGGTATACCACTTTGGTGGTGTTGTTACCACCTTTATGTAGGCACCTAGTTGGTGGCCTAATTTTGTGATGTACAAAGTTATGTGGGTGCACAGAATGAGAGCAAGTAAAACAGGGTACTTACGTTTTACACAAAGATTTATTCACGAAACTAAACTACTGAAGCTAACACATTGAAAGAAGGATTCTAATAACTATATTAGGCAAAATAAAATGAAGTTGGTAAATCTAAATTGGCGGTAATTTTGTGCCTCGAAGACGCGTGTGGTGAGGTCGGAATCCGGTGGTTTTCTCCCCGCCGGTTTGGCCCGTTCGTACGCTCTACGTCGGCGTTCGGCAATGTTCGGCTCGTGCCGTCGTTGTCGACCCGCCACAGTTTAAATACCTTCCGCTTTTAAGATAGTGGCGATAACGCTGTTTTGCCCATAACTCTGACAGTGGTGCGAGCTAGCGTAACTGCCTACATTCTCGTCGGTTACGTTGTTTTGCTTAGCTTAAAAATAATATGTCAGCATTTTTTTTTTAAGAGTGGAATGATGCGGATTACTACATAGAAACCTATTATTGACCTATAATTTTGGTTTATTTGTAAATATTGTATTTGTTTTTGTTATAATGGCTGTTGTTTTCTTTTAATAAATAAGAATAAATATCTTTAAATGTGGCAGGTAAATTTTATATAGCTATGATGTTTTTAACACTTGTGCAAAGGGCAATAAGGAACACTTTTCAATAAAAAAACGCAATTCGCCAAAAATGTCGCTAACGTTGTTTTTCCGATTATGGCTCGATATTTTAAATAAAATCAATTCTTAAATCAGTTAACGCCTGTATAAGCTTTTAATATATACGTGAATTTATTTTTCTTCTTCTCTACTTATCAGCTCTTTTCTCTCCCTGCTGAATATTGGCGTCATCCAAAAGTTTCCATGTTTTTCTGCCCTGGGCACTCTGCTTCCACCCATTTTCCACGAGTTCGACGATATCGTCAGTTCATCTTCTCCGTGGATTCCCCTCTTTCCACCTATCAAATTCTTGTCTTGCCACGCGACCCGCGCACTGCCATTTTGGTCCCACTTGGTCTTATTTCCATAACGCTTATTTGGTTTCATAAGGAGACGCCTAACATTTGTCTTTCTAAAGACCGCTGAGTCCATTTAATTTTGTGGACCCTTCTGGCAGTGAGTGAAATGGTTTCAAGACCGTATGCTGTCACCGGCAGAATACAAGAGTTGTCGATTTTGGCCTTTAGATTGCCTGGGATTTCCTTATTTCTGAAAACGTGTTTTGGCTTTCCAAAAACAGCCCAACTTAACCCAATTCATCTCGGAAGTTCCGTAGATTGATTTGGTTATCTCAATGTGATTTTGTATCCAAGGTTAACGTATTCTGTATATTTATTAAAGAATTTTATTACTTAATCATTTCCTTGACATATTACAACAGAGATGAAGAACATTTTAGAGAAGGTAATATAGAAGTCTAGGCGTCTTGGCTGGTTTAAGTGGCCACTTTGAGCACCGTGTAACATTCTCCATTCTGCCCATATTTGAACATTCATCTAATTGAATTATTTCACCTACATACTAAGCAACGCCTGAAATTTTTATTTTTTCAAATTCTATACTTTTTCATGGACCAGGTGGATTTATCAACAATATTTTGAGTTTGTTCAAATTTTTGTAGATAAGGACCGGATTCAACTACCTGGAGAGCTGTTAACATCAACAGATTACAACAGGGATGTTGATAAATCCACCTAGTCCACGAAGAAGTATAGAAATTGAAAGTTGTAATATGTTAATGTTAACAGCTTCCCAGGGAGTTAAATCCAATCCTTGTCTACAAAAATTTGGACAAACTCAAAATATTGTGGGTTTATAATTTCCATTGGTGAATGTATTAATAGGAAAGTTTCATCAACATTTTACTTACGTTTACAAACTAATTCAAACTAAACATTATTTTTTACATAAATAATAATGGACTCAAAACGTAAATCCAATAAATACAAACATAAGGTAGATATTTTTGCGTCAGTGTTTGAACGATGTATTTTTTTTTTGCAAAAGGAGAACAAAAATTATCATTACTAATTGCCTTAATTAATTCGTGTATTTACGCACACATGTCCACCAACACACCCTTATAACATCAACTCACACACACCCCCATACACTATTGCACACACACACACACACACACACCTCCATACACTATTGCACACACACACACACACCCACACTCACCCCTACAAACAGGAAGAAACATCATACCTGATTAATTTTTTAATGTCTTTCTTTTGTATTTTGTCATTGGTTGTAAATCTTATCTTGAATGTGTTTCGTTTGATATGTGTAAGAAGTGGAAGTATGTTTATTAGCAACAATAAACATACCGCAATGTACAATATCCCTAATAAATAAAATAAACCTGTTTTCGGTAATTGGGCAAAAACCACACGCCTTGGAGTTTGCAATCAGCAAAACTCTTATGTTATGCGGGTTGCCTAATTGAAAATGTGTTAGGCGCTTTGTCGCTTTGTCAGCGAATCAGCAGAACTCCGAGTAAATGGAATTTTCTTCTACAAGTCTTTTATTAGTTCGATAAGTGTTTCAACTGGCAATAAACCAAATAAAATTGACTCGGGCTAAATTGAAGAGAGTTTTATTAAATTAGTTACTGTTGGGGGTGATTTAGTTTGTTTGAAGTGAGAACGAGGTCCTTGCCTAATTAATTGATAACATGTTCAATATGAATTTTAAAAGAAAGTTTAGTGTCAAGTATAATACCTAAATCTTGTATAGTAGACAGAGATGATAATATTTCATCGTTCAGTGAGTAGTCGTTTTTTTATTTTATAATTTATGTAAATATGTACTAGGTTATATATTATAACACACGAGTGATGAGTCACACGTTTAAAGGTACCCCTTTCCTCCCTAACAACCCTTCCATTCTGCGAATTTGCGGACTTGCCCTTGCAAATCTATTATCGTGCTTTAACCCTTTATCTCATATCTGAATGATAATTTGTTTGCATAATACGTTCGTTTTACTTCAGCATTTTTGTCGTCTTCACTTTTGATTCTACAAATGAATATTTAAAAAAGTTGTGAATGTAGATAGTGGAAAGCACGTTAAGGGTTGAAAGTAATAAACGGTACCCCCCCACAGCCCTTACTCTCTCGGGCCGATAATTCATCTCAACTTTCAGTGTGCTTCAATTAAAAATGATTTATTCGGCAATAAGGCCATTTTAATTTCAGCCTCCTCCGGTTCCCCTGTGATGGTGTCACATTCCGTAAGGGTTTATGTCTTACCGACTAAGGGTTATTTGGGAGGATATAAAATTTTATTATATATTTAATAATAATGTACTTTAAACATGCCTAAGTATGAAAGCCTTTCTATGTCCGGACGGATGGAGATCGCTGTATGTGAAATAGATTCAGAACCCTGGACAAGTGTTTTTGCACTCTATGGCTACTCTCAGGTGGGTTCGCGCGTTCGCTTACCATGATTGAGGTTCTGGGTTCGATTCCTAGCAGTGTGGCCATGAAATATGTTATTGTTCCTGGAATTGCATCATAAGCGTAAGACTTTTTACCTTGTTGCTATATAAACGACTTGTGTGAATATATTGTGAAGGGACTGTTTACCTTACCTTCCTTAACCCTTTCATCCTTGGTTTTTATTGAAATATACACGAATTTTAAGATTTTTCATTCTCGCATCTACTAAAATTCAAAAGCGGCGAGTTTATTTTTTTATTATTGAAACCCCTGAGTACCATGTACATCTCTATTTTTTCTATATTTATTTATTTATACTTTTACATTGATCGTATTATTTTTTTATACAGAATAATGTTCCCTCCCGTGCCGAGGGAAACATTTTACGAAATGTGAAACATGCCTTAAATTAGTTATTCAACAAAGTTAAACATAATAATAATAATGAAAAAACGTAATTAATCCAATAAACCCAATTATCGTTAACATAATAAACAATATCAACTAAAATTATCATAAAAAACATAACCGATTTATATAGACCAATAGACCATATTTCATAAACGGTACACACATTTTACCTATTTGGTTTGATCCACTCATCGATCCGTGTGCAACCCACTTCCACTATCCATTTCTTAATAGCAATTTTATATTGTGAGAACTTACTAATTGTCCTTATGGATGATGGTAGTAGATTGTACACCTTAACCGAGTAGTTGCCCAATCCTCTTTGACCGAAGGTTGTATTTATTTTTTCATTTTTTGCAACATCAGGGTGGAGTATCTAGTAACTCTTGTATTTGTAACGGAAGGTCGAAAATAATGTTTACGTGCGTGTAGTAACAGAGCTTTTACAAAAAGTTGTTTATAGATTTTACGTAAAGATTTTCAAATGTACCGAGGGAGCTAGTTCTGCTGCTGATACTTCGGTAATCAGCATTACACAGAAATGTTCATTTATAACTTTGACAGCTGGCTTTTGGCTGGTTTGTTTGCTCTGGAGCGAATCACTGTCGTCCTTATAAATGAAACATTGAATAATAAAAAAAAAACTAATTATTATGTATGTTAACACAGGGTTTAAATTATAAAAGGGCCAACCTTTTAATGCGCAAATCGTATAATTATATCTTTTGAGACCACCTACGGCCTCAGACAATATTGTATTGAAACTCATCATTGTTCATTTTACTAGACATGGACTGAAAGTTATTGTTTTTATATAAGTTTTTATATAAATTTATTAATGATGAAATTGGGTTGATGTTGATTTTTTCAAAGTTCTTATAATGAAAATAATATGTATTAAACTAAAAAAATGCTTTCAACATATTTTTTAATTTAAAAAAATGTGTATTTAACTTTTTGTGTATACATATTTGTATATTGGCGGGATTAAAAAAATTAAAGGTATCCGTCCCAAATATATGCGAGAAAAAAAATTTAAATAAAATTGTAACAATTTTTTTATTATGATTATTATTTTTTTTTAAACCAAGATGAACATTTAAGAGAAGATATTATAGAACTAGTATTATGTGTATGTAAATAATTTAATAACAGTAATTCTAAAAATAATCGGCCTCCGTGGTGTAGTGGTCAAGACGCTTGACTCACGCTCGGAAGGTTCCGGGTTCGATTCCTGGTGAGAACACAAAAATTAAAAATGTGATTTTTCTCAAGCCTGGGTGTTCTGTGATGTAATTCACCACTGTAATTGGGCCTCCTGGCCTGTTGTGGTGCAAAAAAAAAATAATAATAATAATCACGGTTTATTAATCAAAATTACAATTTCTTTATCTGCCACATGTTTTCGGTAATACATTTCTCTGGATTATGTCTAGTCTGCCTAACTAAGTACAACCTGTTTCAAGGCAGAAATATTTATGCAAAAAAACAATAACTAGTTCATTAACCTACTAGTTAATATATTGTTTAACTTTATTTAATTTAATTGTACAGTTATACAATATTTAATTATACTATTTATTGTTTAAGAATGTATTTGAGTAATTTTTTTAATTATTCTTTCCACTCAGTAACCATTTTTTTACAAATTTGTCTAATCAAACCCGGATCATTGTTTTGCAATGTTCAGGTAATGCATTGAATATTTTGGGGTCCAGAAATCTGTTTTTTTTTGCCTGAATTCAGAGTTTGTGGCAGACTCCATGATCCATCCTCTTGTTTGACTTTTGGTAGTGTTGGAGTGTTCCTTTTGGGATTTGGTAGAATAATTTGCTTTCACAAACATTATTATTCTAAATTATAAATATTTATTATTGAATTGTTTATATTATTTCAATGTACACAGCACGACTGCCAATTATAATGTACATATGTATATGATTAGATATTTATAAAATAATGTTTTAAAAAATAGTGCATAATAGATTTTTATGGTCCAACATATAGTAAACAAATTCGGATAAGTCACCAATACACTTTATGATAGAGAGGAAGAGTCTAAAACTGGTAATCCCAGCATGGAAAAGATCCACCTCTATCGGTAGGCTATTCAACAGACCAATCATCCTCAACCAAATATTTCAATATTAATGCCCTTTTAACCAGTTGTAAGACTCACTGATGAAAATTGAAGCTAAGTTGTTGTAGAGCGGGGTTTAAAATTCAGATCTCTAATCCGTAAATCCGCGAACTACAATTAGACCATAACTCGTTCGCCTTTCATACAATTTCTATCTCTACCTCATATATTTATATTTAAAGGTATTACGAACAGGATACGTTGAATGGTTCCTCTATCAAGTATTTTCCGTTCAAATTCCTCCGAGAACCCCATTGTTGGAACAACGCCGCCTTAAAATAACATAGAGCCTTTATTTTTTTGTAAACGACGCCGACGCCTTTTTGTGGCTACAATAAAGGCTTTGCCGTTCTCCGCACGAGACAGGTAAACTGATATAAATTCTGCCTACAATTCAGCGGACGCTCCCTGAAAATCGGAATTTGCTGAATTAAATTATTTCACCATAAAATATGGTACACTGGCTTTGGGAAGTGTGTGGAAATCGTTTTTATGTGTTATTGTATTAACTTCCAGCCTGTGAAAGTTAACTTAAACATTCTCGATCAAAATATTAAATGTGAGGGGCCCTTGAGTTGATTTTCACAAAAGTGGCGCTATATAAATTATCCAACTATAATAATGTATAGTTATTAAATGCTTTTGTAGATCATTGGTAAAATTGATAGCCCTAGTTCATCATTCCTTGTCCGCTCCCTAGTTGGAGCATGTGGTATTTTACTTCTTTTTTTTGGCCCACAGCAGGCCAGGAGGCCTAATTACAGTGGCGAATTACATCACAGAGCACCCAGGCTTGAGAAAAATCACATTTTAATTTTTGTGTTCTCACCGGGAATCGAACTCGGAACCTTCCGTGCGTGAGTCAAGCGTCTTGACCACTACACCACGGAGGCCACCGAGCCTCTATTTATCTCTTTCGGCTGTCAACTCCTTTGCGTCCTCCTCGTCCAAGTCATAATCTCGTCCCAAAGTTCTGACCTAAACTGCCGACAAACAATCAGCAGTGGACGTGCAGGAGTCCAGGACGCCGAGAACCTGATGCTTTGTAAAATAGGCTAGCGTGGTTAAGGCTCTCAGGAGGCATCCGCAGTACATGGCCAAGTCAACCTTACCGCCTCAGCTTGATGACAGTTGTCACCGGAGTTTGCTGCGTCCGTTTTCTTATTACTTCATTACGCACAAAGTCAAACCACCGCGCACCCAAGATTCTTCTAAGACACCTATTCTCAAAACTCAGTATTTTGCTGTTTTAGGCTCTAGTAAGGTGCCACGATTCGCATCCGTAGAGGAGAATAGGTGTTATGCAGGCGTTGTATAGGCGGCATTTGGTTTTCACTGAGTAAATATCTAATCTCCAGACACTCTTATACTGTTGAATGTGGCGCCTGCTACCCCTAACCGCACTCCCAGCTCTTTTTTAAAGCGTGCGTGTATACTTTTATCTTTTTATGTATTTTTGGTGTTTATTTATATTACTGATCTTTTCGGTTGTTAATTCAATTTGTAAATCAATTGTTTTTTTTAATTAAGGTGATATTATTATTAGTTAATATATAAATTTCTACCAACATACCACAAAAAGTGGCTTGGTGGGATTTTAGTTATTATAATTTAAGTGTATAATGGATCTTGATATTTATAAATTGAAATTAGGTTATAGTACATATACCTTTAATATATTTTTCATTAAAAGGAAAATGGTTTTGTTTTTTTACTGTATTTATTTAGCTGAATCATTTTTCAAATTATCATATCTTATTATAAATACGTATTTGAAATACAACATGAATTTCATAAACAAATATAAAGTAACATTATTTTCAGTTTGTTAATTTTTGTGTGCACAAGGGCTTACAACAGAAACGGAGCATTTTAGAGAAAGCAATCTAGAAGTCTAGGTATTCAAAGAGCTTATGAGTTGTCATTTTACACACTGTGTAACATTTATCATTCTTCCTTAGTTTGAACATACACATTTCTCTAAATTCTTCCATCTATTGATTCTTATTTGATCGAATCTATCTCGGTTGATAGATCTAGACTGCGACTGGTTTTGAAAAGGTTGATGCTAGTCTACGAAAATTGGGATGACCTCAAAATATCGGGTTGTGGTCCCGTGGCTAGTGTCGCGGACTTATGGATTAGAGGTTCAAGGTTCAAACCCCACTCTAGCACACTTTATTTATTTTTATTTATTTATTAGTTACATTATACATACATTTGTTAAGGACAGAGACACAGTTTATAGCCACGCAATCAGGAACGACCCATGTCTGTGAACTTGCTCCGACTCGCTAGAAAATCCGCGTTGAGTCGGGGCACTTGTAATGCATTCACACACATATATTCACACACATATATACATAATATATATTCGCACATACATATTTATATTATATTTTATACTTATAAATTCATATTAATCATTTACCAGTTAGTCCACATTTGATCGCAGAAACATCCCACTTTGATTTCTATTTTCTAATAGTAAGTTATTTACAACTCGTTACAAATTCCTCCCAAAATTAAAATTTTAGGGTACATCATAAGAACGCAAATATATAATTAAAACAATTTATTTGTGAATTGTATTACTTATTTATTTTTATTTTTTTAGAAAAGGAAATATTTGCGTTCTTATTATTTACTCAAATATTTCGATATTTAGGGCTATTTTCAACAAGTTGTAAATAACTTACTATTAGAAAATGGAAATCAAGTTTGTGTAGAGTGGGGTTCGAACCTCGGACCTCTGATCCGTGAGCCCGCAACACTAGCCACGGGACACAACCCGATTTTATTTATTATGGAAAAAGTAATTTTAAATTAAATGAATAATTATTTATTAATTAATTTTAATATATTTTTTTTAATCTAACGTCAAATAATTTCAATTATTATAAATAAATAAAATCACTGTAATCATTTGAAGTATTTTTTTTGACAAATTGTAGTATTTATTTTTCTAAAATAAAACATAGTCAGTATTATTACGATATGTATTTTTGTTTGTTTTTAATTTTTCATGTTTACAAATTTTATTAAGTGCTTTCCGCAATTTGATATAAGGCTTCTAATGAATATCTCTGATCCATTAACTTTTGTGAAATGTGATATTTTCCTTGCAAATTGTGAGTGCTCGTATTAAAAGACATTATTTTTCAACGTTCACCTTGTTTTCAATCCTTGAAAATATTTCATTCGCATTTCGTTACTTAGTTAATAAAAATAATAAGCTAAAAAATAACAACATTATTTACGTTTATTATAAGTATGGTCTATTTTTATGTTATACAGGATAATTTATATTTTTTATTATTATCTAGTTGAATACTAAACACTTTAATGAAATATATAACAACTTTTGATAAAAAATAGTGGTTAAAAACAAAGTTGTTTTATTTATTTTATTATAATGAATAACCGCAAAGTTAGTGCTTTAAATATAAACTTTATACTAAACACTTTATTTTTATGTTAAATTATTCTAAACTTTACTTTTGTATATTTATATTTAGAACGTTAGATTTTCTCATGTTAGATGTTTTGTTTCTTTTCCACTTTTTTGTTGTTTTTTTTTCATATATCACAGTATGTATCAAATTGTTCACTGCTGTGATTATTTTGGTAAAATATTTTTTCTTTAAAGGTTCTTTGAACTGTTTATGTATAAATACATTTATCATTTATCATTTATTTATTCATATATATGTACATTACAAAATAAAATATCTTAATTCATACATATAGAAATATTCAGGTAAAATTAGGTATGTATAAAAAAAACACATTAGTATACATAATATCCAAAGAATAATATGTTAAAAAAGTAAGAGAATCTTGTAACGAAAAACTCCCTCAGAGACGTGAAAAATGTCAATGTCCAAAGTGATATTGTTCAACAAAGAGATAGCCCTTCCAACAGGCATAACCATTGGCAGGTTGGTCCTGTACATTGGAATGTGAAACAGTCTATGTTGACGCTGTCAAAGGTAATTATCAGGAACATAAAAGCTAATGCTCCGCATAATTTCAGGGTTGTCAATAATACCACGCAACAATCGAAAGAAGTACATAAATAATGACATCTTAAAAGTGTTCCTTAAAATAAAAATAGGATAATGACTGAAAATGAATGCAAAAATATGGTATTTATTTATTCAAACATAATTAAAATAATTTGTGATCAAATAGCTATTGCATTGCTAAAAAGATTTTAAGAGTTGCAACTGAAAGTTTGGAGCAATGCAATTTTAACTGACAGAATAAAGTACTAAGCAAAGTCAGTGTATTTGTCAGGCAAACTTCTTTCATCTTCTAACTTTATCTTCAGTTTCTGTTTTATTTTTGTTTTCTAAAACTTACTTCCGACTCCACTTTGTGTATGTTATTTAAACTCAGCATCAATTCTTGTATCCAAACTTTGGTTGTTTGAATGAAACTGCTTAAATTTAAAAGGTTTGATAAAGCAAATAGTTTGAGTTAAAATTAATTATCCTTTAAAAGTAAGTGAAGTGTACATACATATATCGGACTTCAGCGATAATAATGGCACAAGTCCAAAATTATCGTTTCAGAGTTTTTAGATATTTTTTTTTCTATTTTTTTTTCTTTTATTCAGGAAACATACAGCACGGTAACTTAGTTTTATATTTTACGCAGTTAGACATAACTCTAATGGACCAGTGAAGTTTCCATATTATATTATAATTATATCTAAGGTTATCAATAAACTGTTTTTAATACAAAAATAAAAAGTACTAAAAAGCTGGGAAAAATAATGAAAAAAAAAGGTTTTTTTCCAGCTTTAATTTCATATTTTAGTTTAGGTGGACAGTGCGCTACATCGAGCATTAAAATGTTCAAAAACACAAGAATGTAAGGAAAACAAGAAATAACGATTCTTATAAACATCTCTAACCCTAATAGGTCAATGAAAAAAAGATTTATGCTACTAACTTATTTATTACAAATTCGATTTAAAAAAAAAATATTTACGAACACGCGCAGCACAAAGATCTACATTTCACTGAAAACTGCACGTAAATCGGTTAAGCCGTTTAGGAGACGTTCAGTGACGTCACACGTACAGAAGAATTACACATGTAAAGATAATGAAAATTGCGGAAACAATTATAACTTCAAATCTTTAAAAAAAGCTAAGAAATCACGCTTTGAACATTATGTAAATTCCACTTTTGACAGAATACGAGCAACTGCCTTTTTGTATAAAATAAATAATTTTACCTCGGTGGTGGTTTTTTAAAATAAATTATAATGGCTAGTATGTATACAATATAATATACTAGTCGCCGAGTAATAAACAAGTTTGGAATCGCTTTTTTACACCGATTACCGGTATGTGGCAGATCGTCTACATTGGGCATTGTGGGGTGAAGCGTAAATAAATATATGCAATATCTCGCAGCAGTCTCCTGCAATAATAATATGATATGCTCATATTGACCATATCGAGTCTGTCTAACGCCGTTTTTAAAGAAAAGTGGCTTGGTTGCTCGGATTACAAAGGGGTAATTATTTTTATTTTGAAATAGAGCAATCTCTTAATCTGTCTTCATTGGAGAGACGTAGAACTGAGATGGACCTTATATGCATTTTCAAAATACTTAATGCTTTAAGTGATGTCCCATCTCTGTTGCAATCAATTTCTTTTCATGTTCCCAACCGTGTCATCAGAAGTCAAAATCTGCTATTTATAAAATCTTCTAAGAACAACTTTGGTTTTTATGCCCCAATGTCCAGAATGTGTAGATTAGTCAATTCATCCCACGACTTGGAATTTTTGGAATAGATCTTCCGGCTTTTCGTAGATCTCTTCGCGACTAAACAGTGTGGGATGAAGTTGGATTGGCATGGTTCAGCTCAAAGTTTTTGGTCTTTCGTTTTTTTGAATATATTGTGAACAATTATTGTTTTGCCCTTGTTTGTCTTTGCTAAATAGTTTTATGTTCTTTTTGTTCAGTTTCTTGCATTTATGTTTCTTCATGTAACTGTTGTAATTGACTTAGGCCGTATGTATAAAATAAATAAATAAATAAATAAATAATATATTAGTGCTTTAAGTACAAGTCAAATAGATATAAACATTATATAGTGTAAATTAATGCCTTGGCTCGGGTTGTGCCAGTGAGGAGTTTATACAGAAAAAAAGAGCTATTTATGATTATAAAAAAAAATAGTTTTACTTCTGATGATATTTTCTCTGTGACTTTTTTTATTTTTTTCAGTAGCGCATGCATCACGCAGATCTTCCATATACTGTTTTGCAAAAGCAGCATTATCTTACTTATGCAAATTATATTTTTTCTTCCATTGAATGACGAGCCAATTATTTTTAAGTGCCCGAAAGCTTTCGGATACAAAATACCAAAACCATAAATTAGCTTCCACGTTCTAAGGAATTCGTATAAAAGAAGCTGAGAAGAAAAACTTGGATCGTTGGTTTTATATGAATTGCTAAACTTTACTCAAACACATGTCTTTTGAATGGGCGAGTGTTTCAATTGAAAGTTTACGGAATTCAAAGGCCTACCTGGAAAAATAAGAAACTAGTGATGCGAAAATATTATTATTTATTTTATAAATTTATCGCATAATAAAAGTAAACATATTTAATAACAGGGAATCCATATAAAGAAGTGAATAGAAAATGAAAATGAAGCCTTCTCTATTTAGGATAGTTTGCATCTAACATAGCTTAGCCTGTTCTAAGATGAAGATATTTTATCTGTCGTTTTTACTCAATTATAAAGTATTTATATGTGCCAAGAATACATGTTACTTAAACATAAATAATATAGAATATTATATAATAAAAATAAGTATAAAGTTATTTAATACATAAAAATCTGAATAATTTGTGTACCAGTTATATTAAGTACTACCTTCATTAATCTTTATATATTTTTCAAAAAAATCTCTCGCTACACAATTTATATGTGCAGAAATTTTTATTATTTATTTTATTACAAAAGTATTTTGAATATCATAAACTTTTTTGCTCAGACAAATTTAAAATACACATTTGGTCATTTCACAACAACAATAAGCGTAACTCAGGGAATCTTCATGTATCTAAGTTTTGCTCATCGAAGTTCGGCTAAAGGTCTCTGGAAAATATTGGCCATTACGAATTTAATGAATTGCCCGATGAGTTATACACGAAAAGTCGAATAGAAAATCCAAAAGTGTCGCAATAAAAAATATTACTTAAATCTTTTTGATAGTGATATAGTTATTAATGTAATTTATATAGATGATGTAAAGTACTGTGTTTTATGTTTCTTATGTTATGTTTTCTTACTATTTCGGATGCTTGCACTATGTCTGATATTATGTTTTGCCACAAAAATGATTTTTTTTTATGAACGGTCCCAAATGAGTTTTTTTCCTGGGAGTATAATTCCACTATATGTATTATATGTCTGATTAATAAAAAAAAAAGATTTAAATAAAAGTTTCTAAAATCTAGTCCACTGTTAATATTTAAATCAAACACTTATTTGAGTCTACTAATTGAACGTATGATGCTTGATGTGTACATTAAAAAATGCCAAGTTTTTTTCAAATATTCAGGTTCCGAAAACATAGGTTTGTTAAGAAGTTGCTTGGAATTTAATTCCTTCATTTGGTCGCCAAATGAAACCACATATTCCTTAATGATAGAGAGGGTGCCGAATAAAATTTCTGCGTTATCTGTATCTCAGGGATTATGGATTTTACCCGTGGCTTTTCCCGACTGACTTCTTACTAGAAATGCCAGGTTACCAATCACTGTTGGAAAAAGGGGATATTCATTTGACTTTTTTCAACTGATTGATGGTCGCATACATAATTCCGATATTCCGAACGAATTCGGTATATTTGTCCCTTCGACAAAAGCAACACAGGTTGTTCTACCTACCACGATGCAGAACTAACCTGCCAATGGTTATACCGGTAGATAGAGCAATTGTGTTATTCTGGCGTATCGCCTCGGATGTCGATATATTTCATGACCGTGGGATTTCTGTTAGGAAGGCAATTTCCAAATTGTAATATTTTCATTTTACATTTTTTCTCTTTTTTATTTAATCAATCTGTTATGTTTATTTTGTAATGTATTAAGAATGAATTGGATACTCTGTAATGTTCTTAATGTAAATAAAAATAAATTAAATTAAATAAAATTACGGGAAAAACCAATAGTTAAAGGTAAGGCGAAGTGGTTGCTTAATGATAGGAATGGTATTTTTTAAAAATTAATATAGTTGCATAAATTAAACGTGTTTTTTTTCTATCACAATCTACTTTTATATATTTAGTTAATGTCATACCTACCTTTCAAAAAAAGAGACTAGCTCTTGCGCTTGGAGAGTGACTTACACTATTATAGTTTTTTAGTCATTTAAAGTTATATTATTTCGAATATACACGAGAAAAAAAATATACGAAATTAAAAAAAAACAGAAAACATTATTACAGTCATACTAATTAAAATTGAACGCTCTTACTCGGGTTCAAATTTTTTCTTTACGGTTACTTGTTTGTCTATTTATTTCAAGTTTTTTTTATTTTTTAAATGTAAGCATTTGTTGACATAAAATGTATCTTGAAAATAATTCATGAATTGATAAACAACTTCTACAGTCTGTTGAAACTGTGTAGAAATTAATAAAAATCAAAATTACCACTGCCGACATCAAATCATGACTGGCGTGTTTTGTGATTGGTTACGAGATGTAATTTTTCAGTGCTGCTGATTTTTTAGTGTTAGAATAAGAGGAAAGCCATAAAAACAAAAGCACCCTCAGCTTCCCATTTTCTTTTTTTTTTACAGATTTTTCCCCTTTTTCAACAATTGGCGTTACGCAAAGTAAAAAATCTTTTTTTTTATCAATCATAAAACACTGCACAACGACGCGGACATATCTCCACTCGACTTCCCTTTTCAGGAATTTTACACGAAAGCAATCATCGCGTCGAAAACACTCGCACAGGTTTCTGGTTCTATTTTGCACACAACTGCATTCGTTACCCGCCTGGACACTGATAATTCTTTTTATTCACCCAAAGACTTAAATTTTCAGGCTATGTTTTAAAAACCGTAAATAACATGTTATACAAAAATATTGCCTTCTTAAAGAGGTTTTATTTATTTATTTTACACTTTTAAGAAACCCTTCACGAAGCATGAAATTTCACAAAAATGGGCCTGGCACAGGGTAAATTATATGTGTATTCGGCCGGTCCTCGAAGTGTTAAACAGATTTTTATTTATTTATTTTACACTTTATACACATACAAGGGCGAGCATATTGCCTTAAGGCAATTTCTTCCTACCTACCCAAACCGTTCAGTTTGAGAAAATTCCAAGTACATGGACTCACCGAATCTTACAATTTTAGACAAAATTAAAAAATAAAGATTAACAAAAAAAAATGTAAAAAAAAAAAAACACTATACTATTAAGAAAGGAAAAGGGATGGGAAGAAAAGAAGAAGAATAAAGGAACAACCTAAATATTTAGATAGCGACATTTTAATTCTCTAAGAAAGCGTCTCTAACATTAGTGGGTAGATTATTCCACAATCGAGCAGCTACTACAGTGAAAGAGGAGACAAGAAAATTAGAGCGATGAAAGGGTATTAAAATGGTTCTATCGTTACTAGAACGAATAAATAGTCCGTTTTGTGATGGAAGTTGGAAGAGCTCTCACAGATAAACAGGCGAAGTGGGATTATTTTAAATATTGTGAAGAAGTGATAGAATGTGAATGTTTCTTCTATGCCATGCTTTTTTCATATTTGCTGAAATATTTATCGACTGTAATTGTTACAATTATAAATAATTCGATTATCTGTTTATTGTTCGTATCACTATATACCAGACGAAATTTTGCTCGGTTAAGAATAATAATAGGTTACACATGTTTTGAACAAACACGGTGGAACAACAGAATTCTTGTTTACCAATTTTCTCACTCAGTTGAGTATAAGAAAACAAGAGTTTCAAACTTGGGATGAAAACATACGCAAAAAGAAAATTACTTCTACGTTAGTTCGATAATTTTTATTGTTTTATTTATGTAAAGTAAGAACTTTCCAGCCTTTGAAAAAAATTTACTAACTGTTTTCCAATGTAAAATAATTTTTTTTTACACACAGTGTTCTTGTAGATACAATGGTGATTTTATTGCCATGTTGTATTTAACTACAATATTTTGAGTTTGTCCAAATTTTTGTAGACAAGGACTGGATTCAACTCCCTTGGGAGCTGTTTATATTAACATATTACAACAGATATAAAGAACATTTAAGAGAAGGTAATATATAAGTCTAGGCATCTACAGGGCTTATGACCTGTCAATGGCTGGTTTAAGTAACCACTTTACACACTGTGTAACATTCACCATTCTGCCATTCAAATTTTTGTTAGTATAATATGGTAATATGTTAATATAAACAGCTCCACAGGGAGTTGAATCCAGTCGTTGTCTACAAAAATTTGGACAAACTCAAAATATTGTTGATAAATTACCTGGTCCATGAAGAAGTATAGAAATTGAAAAAATAACATTTTCAGGCGTTGCCTAGTATGTAGGTGAAATAATTCAATTAGATGAATCTCACCAGCATAAATAAAGGTTTCAGCTCTTTAACCTCACAAACATCAACAGATGGAAGAATTGAAGGAATATAGATGTTCAAATATAGGCAGAATGGTGAATGTTACACAGTGTGTAAAGTGGCCACTTAAACCAGCCATTGACAGGTCATAAGCCCTGTAGATGCCTAGACTTCTATATTACCTTCTCTTAAATGTTCTTCATCCCTGTTGTAATATGTTAACATGTTGTATTTTCTTCCAATCAAGAATATATGTTTTTTAAAGTTAAAGCAATATTATGCGTAAAACGAATAAAAATCAATGACGCTTTTGTTTAACTACTTTTGAATCTGGCTACGTTCGGGTAAAAGTTCTGAATAACCTCGCTTATATAATCTCACTTCTACACTTACTCTCACACAAACACACCCCTTTTTTGTACCATAATTTAATATGTGTGAGTTTTATTTAGAAACTTCTCTGGTCTGTCTTTAAACCTTATCATTATTATGTTATTTATTTATTGTTGACTGTATGTGTCTGTAAAATAAATAAATAAGGAAATTGAGTAGACATAAGTCAATCTCGTCGTGAAGTGGTTGGCTCGTTCGTCTATCATTCTTGAGGCCCTGGGTTTTATTCGGGCTGACGTGAAATATTGATTTTAATGGTTCTTTAAACTGCGATATTTCGTTTTCAGATTTGTGCCTAAAGCGTTATACTTATCGCCTTACTTTCGCGTAGCAGATGATCGAAATACGTTGTATTTGGTTTACTAAGGTGTGTATGCATGTGTTGTGTTCTTTTCGGATTGTCGATAACTTTCGTTTTATCTCTATCTATTATACATTACGGTTTGTGTAAATGGTGCTTATTTTTTGCATTCAACATATTTTTTCAAATTTATGTTTTTTTTAAATTATACCACTGTTCCATTGATGTTACATAAATACATATTAAAGTGCTTTTTAAGCGAACATAATATGAAGGTAGATACTCAGATTAGAAAAAAAGATTCAGATAAAGATGTTCATCTTAATAACACCATTGGGGGTAAAATCCAGTCATTGTTAAAAAACATTTGGACAAACTCAAAATATTGTTAATAAAATGAATCTCTCATTCAAAATAATGCTATTCTTCTTCTTTTTCATATCCACTCCTAAGTGAAGCATGTGGACATCACCATACGTCTCCAGGAGACCTTATCGCCAGCCAGCATTCTTCCTTCCTCCAACGTCAAACCCGCGTCGTCAAACTGTTCATAAAGATTTGTGTCTTTCTTCAGTTTTGCATATTCACGATCAATTTTTTAAAACTAATTAACCGAAAATGTAATATTTCTTTATAATCAAACACGAAAATAACAAAACATTGAAATATTAAAAGCTTTCATTGTACCCCTCACTGCAGTATTGTCAGTTTGTGATCAATCAAATACACATGGTCAGTACAATCACCTTTTTCTAAATTCCCAGCATGACAGTGTAGGAATATAGTGCTAGTTCCAAATTTAGACCGCAACCGTACGCTCCAGATCCCGCTTCGAAAAGAAAGAAGAACGTAGTAAGACGAACAAAATAAACAAAGACACAAAACACAAATACATGTAGTAAACATTAAAGGAATTCGCCCCATACGACATGCACTCAAACAACAGAAGAATAAAAATCTGCACTCCAAAGCACTTGAGTTCATCAAATTATCAAGAACTGCTGGCAAAGTCCTAACACAGATCCGAACATGGTTCTAACATGATCCTTATCAAACTCGCATCTCCTCGTAAGACTGATCCCTCACAAAAACCTAATTTAGGGACATACAACATATTATTCGGATATAAACAATAGTTGGCAAAACAGTTCCTTTTTATCTTAAGAAAGTTTGTTATTGGACCAAATTGGGATTGAGTAATATTTTTTATAAGTTAAAAGGTGAGGGAAGATGCTTATTTATTGTTTTCTTAATCTGTTATAAGTTGTTTTTACCACTTTGTCGTATTTCCCACGTGTTCTTCTAAATATAATAACACTTTGTAAGTTGTTGTTAAAATACTGTTAACAATTTACACCAGTCTTGAAGAGGCCTTTTTAGGCGAAAGCGTTCATTGGCCGATGAACAAAATAATAAAATATACTCTGTTAGATTTATTTTTGTTATTCTTATTAAAATTGATTCATTGTTATTTAACACGAGTATATGAGGTTTGATGAAAAATACGCGGACTATTTTAATTTAAAAACGTAATTGTACGAGCCTGTTTTTTTCCTAGATGGGTACACATGTTTATAATTAATCTGTCAATTTTCGGCCATTCTGGACGCGTAGTTGGTTTTTGATAGACGTACTAGTATGACAACTTTTGGCGTGATCGCCGAATTTTCAAGATTATTCCAGAGCGAAATGACGGACGCCGGCTCACGCTTTGTGACTTGTTCGCAACTTTTTGATCAAATCTAGACCGCATTCATAACTCATCCTTTTTTTCATTTGACTTTTCCCTGTTAAATTAACTTTTTGATTCAATAATTGTAAACAATTTTGACTTTTTGTCTTTATTTTTTGAGCATCCAAGCTTTATAAACATTCTGTGCTCGGCTTATACACAGGCTATATAAAAATACAAAAGCTAACTACAGCTGTAGTATTAGATTATCTTTGTTGATAACTAACAAGGGTTTTAATTAAACGAGTAGTGATAACATTAGCACTAAAATTAACAAGTAATCAAATATCGATTCTGGTACACGACGCTCTTTGGGAGGTCCTAAATTACCATCAAAATATGGATGATAAATTTAATAAATTATTAAAATAGTCCCTAAACGTATTGAACAAAACAAATTATCACGTAGTTTCCCCGTAGGTGTAGGCAGAAAGGGTATAACGCGTCTTTATTCTACCGTTGCATTCAGACCTTACTTCCTTTACATTCATACATCTTCTCATACACGCATGACGGTTATTTCGACTTTTGACTTGCCATCGTCGAGTATTTGTGAAATTTGGTCATGCCGTATCTTTCTCGGTCTTCTTCATTTTTTGCTCTATACTGTGACGTCCAGCATTTTATGCTTGATTGGAGCATATATCTGACCGACCGAAATTTCGCTTTTGATTTTGGTCAGCTTCGGCAAATAAAACGGGTTTCAGCTCCGGTTTTGGTTTCGGTCAAAACTACCGAGCTCCTGGAAAAGTTTTATTGTCCCATTTTTGAAAACAGGTGATAACTCTTATATAAAAAGTTATCGCCCTATCTGTATCCAATCAACATTATTGAAAATTTTCGAGTCATTAATATAAGAACAAATTTATCAATCATTGCTTGATTTGATAGAACATAGTCAACACGGTTTTGTAAAGGGTAAATTTACTGCCACGTATCTATTTCTTTACCAAAATTATATAGTAGAGGCGTTTATTAGAAATAAACAAGAATACCGCAACTACACTCATTTTTTGTAGGCATTCGACAAGGTGTCTCATAAATTTCTTTTGAGAAATTGCATGCGTTGGAGTGGTTTTCAATATGTTTATTATATGGATAACTATATGTGAAAGTTAATTTGACAAACTCACAGCCATTTTACGCTTCTAGCGGCTTACCGCAGGGAAGTCACTTGGGACCAGTACAATTTTTAATTTTCATTAATGACATGTTTCCATTTTTGAGAATGTAGAAATTGTCCTGTTTGCAGACGATATATAAATACATAAAAAAATACTAAATGTAAATGACTTGCAAATACTTCAGTTTAACTTAAATGAACTAAGTTGTTGGTGCCTACAAAATAATTTATTTTTGAATATTAGTAAGTGCAAATCAATAACTTTCTGTCGAAAAAAAAACTCGTTTATGTATGAATACACCATAAATGACATACTGATGAAAAAAATGAACAAAATAAGAGACCTAGGTATAGTGTTTGATGTTAAACAAGATTTTATTAACCATATCAACAATATAACAATCAAAAGCACGAAAACATTAGGTTTCTTGCTTCGCATTGTCAAAGACTTCAATACGCTTAAAGTGATAAATATTTTGAGTGTATCACTAGTTCGTAGTCAGTTAGAATTCAATTCCACTGTGTGATCTTCTCAGTATAAATTACACATTAAGAACATAGAGGGAATCCAAAGAAAGTATTTGAGATTCGTAAGCCGCCAGCTACATCTGTGGCTTTATTAGTCTGTGATCGTACTTACTATAGGTCATTGTTGCTGTAGATCTCTACACCGAGGTGTGTGAACCACATGACTTGCTTAATAGGTACATTGTCGATGATCAGTTTGCATCTGAGTGGCGCCTTTGATATGGTTAAGCCTTTTGTTTCGAAGATCATCATATTGTATTTTTTGAAGCAAGTCAAAACCTGTGGAGCATTCTCTGTAGATCATCTTCGTTTTCTGTTAATATTTTACCATCGTCGGCATAACAAACATATTGATTAATTTCTTTTTCATTTTGTAAACCACGCCTGAAGATGTCACCTTCTTTATTATTTTATTCATGTCAATTATGTACGTAATTATATCTAATATAGAACATCCTTTATACGCTGGCCTCATGAGGAAGTACATAACTTCTACTTAAAATATATATTTAAGGTTATATTTTTTGTAGAAACAGGTTGTTACTGTTTATTTAGTATACATCCTAGTACTCCCACAGGACTTTAGAGGAGGGAAACAGATTTATATCCTAGGTTTTCTACATACTTCCTTAAGTACTTTATTTGACTTTTCCCGGATTTTATTTTCGATCTCCTAAAGCTTCTGGCGCAAACTTAATACCCATAAATATATTAAAAGCTAGGTACATGGAGAGTTTTTAAGCATTTTTCAGTATACTAGAATTTTATATTTTCTACAAATACGCCGTTTTTTCGTAGGTGTAGCAGAGAGGATAGAACCCCACAATACTCTTTCTAAGATTTGTATTTATCTATAAATCATATAATACAAGCTATAATACACGTGAATTACATTCCCAAGAGTTACTACAACTCAATTCGGGACTTCAATGCAAGATTTTTTTTTAAATCACATATTAAGAAAAACAAAGAAAAAAGGCAAGTTAAGTACATTTATAACTAAATATAATACAACAATACAAAAGCCAAAAACCTTTTTTTACATAAACAAAATAATTATTTAAAAAGGGGCAATGGTAAATCTAGAATAAAGGAAAATAATGTCGTTAACATCACATGCTACGCAGACTTTGCGCACACAACTCGTTTCCTATGAATTCATATATATCTATCTTCAAGTATTTGTAGGATTTAGTCGTGCCATGTCTTTCTAAATGATTTAGCTCATTTCACTCTCCATTCACTCTACAAGTCTAAACCGCCGTGTGGAATAACATAAATCTGTCTGTTAAGTACTGTTTTTACATTTTATATACTGAAAACTCATATAAGACTGTAAATATCTTGTTTCTTCCCAAATCCTTCCTATTTCTAATTGTTTTGCTTCTACCGTCCTGTGAGCAAGTCACATGTGAAAAGTTGTCTCTCTGACAAATCTTTATCATTTACTGTTAACGAAAAGGTGGACTGTAAATGAAAATCGAATTTCATTAAGTTTTGTTTTTGGGAAATATTTGAGAAAGAAACAGGAACATGGAATGGATACCTACCTTTAATATGGACTGAATGTTCTTCAATTTCTGGCACTGGATGACAAAATGAACTTTAAAATGAGACAATGTTTTCCACGACGTGCGACGATTCCAACCACTTTTTTATCCGATTTTATGTGAAGTCAAAAATGTTGTTTGGTTTTTGTTCTAAATCCGAATCTTCTAATTTTGAATATCTTCTATCTTGATGTTAGGTCGGTACCATAAGGATGGGTCAAAGGAAGGATGGGAACGAAAGGTAATCGGCCAGGAATAGTATCGATAAATGCTGTTATTTACTTAACATTTACTGCGTCAGCATATTCGTACAAAGTGAAGTTTAGTGTTATATAAACAACTAAATCATACAGTTCATCAACATCTACACGATACCGGTATCCGTGTTGCGGCAATAGCAAAGTGCTCCATATAAGAAACAATCGGAAAAACTTTAAAGTGAGTAACAATTTCCATACAGTCCACTAAACTCTAATTCCCTCTGTTATCTGTTGCTCAATGCCTGAAAGGCATTGAACTGGCCATACACGGTCATTTCTAGCGTATAGGTAGAGTTTCTCAATGAAATTAAGATTTTTTTTAAAAGTAAAAAAGCTAAGACGACTCCATCTGTCGAGAAATAGCGAGATTTTATTCATGTCCTTATCAAAATTGAACAAAACAAAACTGATTTACAAACCAACTATCGTTTTTCTTAAAATGCAAATTATTTGGTGTTATTTCCTTATATTGTTTATCGCGATTTTTTTTATATTGAATATAAACACGTTTGTAGATTTCAGTTCGGTCATTATTAATGTACCCTCCCGGACAAGGGTTGAGAAACAAAATGGCGGTGAAATGTGTTCCATTCTCACTCAAAACACGTTTAGTACGAACTTCACGTTACGCATGTTCCGTTTATTAATTCATTTGTTTTGTATGCATGCCCTTAACGTAAATTCGGTCAACGCTAGAGGCATAATGTAAACCATTTTTATGCTAAGCAACCCACAACGTTTCGTTTTATGTCTCTTTAATAATAAATGTCCGCCTTGATAGAAGTATAGGTTTTATTACAAATAATGCCGATGGTTTTATTTGAAACTCTAAACGGAAAGTATTACGATTGTGATCAGGAATAAATCGTGGGTGAGGAGACAAAACCACCGATGTGACAATTTACCACAAATTGACGTGTCAGTTTTTTCAGGACTTTTGTCCTAGATTTTACTCCGTCAAGATTTTATCAATACGGGAAAATTGAAAAACGCTTTAACGGAAATTTAGTTTAAATCGCGTCCGAATAAATGTTTCTTATTTTTTCCTAAAAACTATATTTTTTCCTCTCCCTTTATTCTCAAGGAGAGACGTCATCATACTGATTGGAGAACGATTTATACTGAATTTTCATAATGTTTTCATAAATAAACTTACCAAGAATTACTAATAATATCTTAGATCTAATATCGGCGGCCTCCGTAGTGTAGTGGTCAAGACGCTTGACTCACGCACGGAAGGTTCCGGGTTCGATTCCCGGTGAGAACACAAAAATTTAAAAAATGTGATTTTTCTCAAGCCTGGGTGCTCTGTGATGTAATTCACCACTGTAATTAGGCCTCAAAAAAAAATGTAAAAAAAAATAAAAAAATATCTGAGTAGCTTAAAAGCTACCTTAAATATAAAAAAAAAATAAGTATACCTCTCTGCCTGCCCTTTACATATAAGCGTTTATTTTATTTTTATCGTTTTATCTTTTATTTTGACCAAAGCTCTTTACTAACCCTTACTCACCTATTCATGAATTGTATTGTTTTACTTCAATGCGTTTTGTACGAAATATTTAAGGCAAATTTATATTATACGGTTTTGGTTGAAAACATTATATGCTGATTAAATATGGGTTCAAACCGTCAGTAGGGTCACAGTGAGTCACATCTTGCTGGAGGGTTTGATTCTATTAAATGCTGCAAATGCCCAGATGCATTCCACCGGCAACACTACTGACTAGTCCAACTCGTTAGCATCCACGTCGCGAACCCTGGGAAATGGGATCACACTCATAACGACGTGATCACAGCAGATAACGAGAGGACGAAAGGCGAGTTTCTGGCGCCTCCAGAGCAGAACCAACCAGCTAAGGGAAGGTAACTCCGACAGAAAAATCCACCAGAGAAAGCAACGGGAAACCACTCTGGTCATCTTTTCCCAGGAATCACTATGGCGAGTACATTCAAGAAGCAGTTGTCTTGGCCCTCGGTGTAGCGCAGGACCGAGATGCTTTCGCTGTAGTGATCGTCAACGTCGTCGGGGGAACCTGATGAGATACCACAAGAAATATTTGGCGAATTTATTGGCAATTAATAGCTAAATGTATAAATGTTATGGCGAATAAATGTTTGACGAGGAAGTGCTATGCCAAACAACTCGCTCGGCGAGGAATTATCTTTGCGAAAAAATGTCAGGTTACGATAATGTATTGCGAACAACTATTAGCAAACAGCGCAACAGTCACCATTCTGCCTGTATTTGAACATCCATATTTATTTTATGGCAACAACGGCAGTTGCAGACCTGAGATTGGTCGCAGGATTCAAATGGCCAAAGAAGCCATGAACCGTTTGGAGAAGATTTTGCGAGATCGAGGTATATCAATAAACACAAAAAAGCGGTTGATGGAAGCCCTGGTATTCTCCGTTTTCCTATATGGGGCTGAAACGTGGACAATGCGTGCCTACAAAAGGAAGAGGATCGATGCATTCGAGATGTGTTGTTGGAGAAGGCTGCTGGGTGTGCCTTGGACAATCAGAAGGACAAATGCATCGATACTACAAGAGCTCCATATTACAACTTGTCTATCAGTGGTATGTATGAGAAAGATACTGTCTTTCTTTGGACATATTTCTAGACGTGAGTCAGATAATCTAGAAAAGGCAATAATGTCTGGCCGAGTTGAAGGTAGGAGAAGCCGGGGTAGAATCCCATATAGATGGACTGACCAAATAAAGGTGGCTACGGGGCTAAAATTTGATGAGTCAGTTCGTCGGGCTGAGAACAGAATAGAGTGGAACCGACTAATTAGAAGTGTTCATAGTGATCACGATCCTCAGCATTGACGGACCAACTCGGAAGAAGAAGATTTATTTTATTGTTTGACCGGTTCATTGATGTATTTGATGTTATATACCATAATGGTAATTGATTTTTGTAACTATATAAAACAAGTGATCTAAACAGTTTTTGATGCTGTTTGTGTAGTTGCAATTTTTAAGTCATTATGGTAATGATCAAGAATAAAAATATGCGACATAAGCCATCTATGTAATTTGCTTAACTCACGGTGAGAAGGGCAAAAAAATCAGTGGAGTTAAATTTAATTAAAATCGCGGTTAATGAAATTGAAGTTTTAAAAAAAAGTCACTCGATTTTTAACAACAAAAACATCTTTTTTTATTGGAGAGGTTGATTCTCATCTTTTTTTTCAATCAATGTATTTATATTCCAAACTAATTGCTAAAGTCTGAGAATTTTTTCAGAAATCGTATTTCTTTAGTCATTTGATTCGTTGGTTTTCGACAGTTTCATATCTAAGTTTTAATTATTTCAGTCTACTTCGAACGTAGAACGTAGAAATTGTATTTTCATTTCCGGTTTGGACGTGAAATATTTCTGTACTTATTTATTTGTAGAAATGGCTAGAAAAGTGCAAGAAAATGACTCTTTGGGGTGAAAAACGTGAACATAAAATAAGGCCTGTTGCCTTCTGGGCAGGGGTGGCGGGAGAGGCTTAGACAGGGGAGAATGAACCCAAAGAGGGGGTTGCCGGAGCAATGAAAGGACAGGCAGATTTTGCGTTGGGGGAAAATCTTCAGAATTTCATGGTCGCTGATTCCTGGACTACGGTGAAAGGATATAACGTTTAAAACTGAGAGTCAAAATAATGTTTTATACACTACATGAAAATAACTTAGTTTTTTTAAACTACTCAATAAAGTTTTTTTAATTTTTTATTAAATCATAATTTTTTTTTGTACTCCCAGGAGTTACAACAAACTCATTTTGGGACAGAATAATATTTACATAAAGGTATGGTAATAATAATAATATAGTAACAAGTAATATTATGTACATAAAACTGAAATAAGATAGCAAGCAAGTACATAATACAAAGAAATTAAAACAATTCACAATAAAAGTTCATATTAAACATTTGCATATAGTAAGAAAGAAATATCCGAGGAAAAAGAAGCACGTAAAATTAAATTTCCCCTTCCACGTACCTCCTCAAGTAGTAGTTTTTTAAATTAATAGAGTCATTTTTTGACGTTCTAAAGGACTCCGGTAGCCTGTTTTTTTCACTACAAATAAATTTGAAAAAATCGTAAAGTAAAATTTAATCTCGAACTGGGTGGTGATCCCGCGGTATTGTCGCGAAATCATGGATCAGATGTCTGAGGTGAATCGCGCTCTACCACAACTTGATTTCCATTTTCTAGCATAGTTATTTAGCATAGTTATTTAGTTAATATAAACAGCTCCCCAGGGAGTTGAATCCAGTCCTTGTCTACAGAAATTTGGACAAACTCAAAATATTGTTGATAGTTATTTAGGTTTAGTTGTCAATGGACACACGATTTAAACATGTTACAGATGTAATGATTATAAAAGCAATAATGCAACATTAAATAAAAAATAACGTTTATTTACTGTAGAATTTTACAAACTTTGGAAGGATAATAATGTTATATGCCTTGCACTTGTGAATCTATGATAGTTTGTCGGCGAAATTTTATGTCAAAGTTTTTATAAATATTAAATAACCAAATTACACAAGATGTTTTACACAAAAATTGTCACATGTTAATAAAAAAATTGTACTTTTAAACATTATTTGACAAACAAAAAAAATACAGCTTGCCCACCACATACCGCACACCGCATCTGAGGACATTAGTCTCCTTGGCGTTGTCCGCAGACACGGAAAAGTTGCTCGTTGCCAAACGAGAAAAGCTGCTCGAAGTAGCTCTCTGTAATCTGGTAGCCTAAGCATCTTTAAAACGATTACAAAACTTTTTATAAGCCTTGAAATTGTTTTGGAAGCTACTAGATCTGTATATTCGACATGCCCTAGAACAGGGTCATGGGTTGTAGCAAGAAGCTCCATTCGGTAATCATAGAGATGAGGAAAGAGACAAGACTCATAATGTGTTCAGAAAATTGATTAGGATATCCGCAGCAGCACGAAGGGGAATCAACAATATTGAAAACAAGTAATATTTCTGACCTGATAAAAACTGCGTAGTCTAGTGATCGGGGATAACTTAAAAAGATTTTAAGCGCTGACGGATTAAAGGGAAAAAAAAGGTTTCACTTTTTTAGTTTTATTTTATTTTAACGTATAGAGGTTCTTCAAGGTACCTTTTTATAATTACCTTTTTGTGTAACCGAAATATGTTTTTATTTTTTATTTCTCTAATACGGAAAAGTAATCACGAAATATCCTTTTTCGCTATAACCACATCCCTAGAGGGGTGAGAACGAAGAAGTTTTACCGCCCCTGAATAAGAAATAGCCCTCCCCACTAAACTACCGGGAGTATCAGGAAAGCAGAATGGTACAGCAGATTGTTTTTCAATTTGTTCTGACCTCTCCCCATGGGACGGACGTGTCGCGGTACAGGCAGTAAATTCTGCTACGAAATGCACACGTATGTATTTGCACCTACTCGTTTCTCCCGTAGCCCCGGTAGGATTAGAAGGATGTCGGAATCCCACAAGAAATCGCAGGTGCGTTTGGCAGCCGAGATTTGTTAGGCGCCAGGAAATGTTCGTTTATTCGTCTTCTTGGCTTTTAAATCGACTTACTTTACAAGAAAAAGTATTTGCAGGTTATTACCGTGAAGTAAATAATGACTTCGTTTAATTTGCAATCGGGTTAAAAAAGCTCTGATGTTTTATGACTGAAAGGTATTTAGTCTTAGTATATTGAAACATTTAAGTTTGAAAGTGAAAATTCTTGATGGAAGTTCATTGTAATTTATTACATAAATAAAAGACGAGTGATACTTTAATCCACAAATTTGGAATATCCAGTGACCGGTTTCATCACTTTTGCGACATCTTTGAGACTTGTATCTTTATTTAGGAGTTCAATGTATTTATACAAAACAAAGGTAAGGATTCAAAATTATATGAAAGTAAATTAAATAAAGTTATTTTTATATTAAGGAACATTATCAATTTTTTTTTGGTTAACTAGTGAATTGATATAATGCTATTTTAATGAGTTTAAGTATTCACTAAAAATAAAATACTTAAACTCATAAAATTGCATTATTTCAATTTATTAGTTAACCCAAAAAAAAAAAAATTGATAATGATCCTTAAGATAAAAATAACTTTATTGAATTTACTTTCATATAATTTTGAATTATCTATCCTTACCTCTGTTTTGTATAAATACATTGAACTCCTTAATAAAGATACCAGTCTCGAAGATGTCGTGAAAGCCATGAAACCGGCCACTGGATATTCCAAATTTGTGGATCAAAGTATCACTCGTCTTTCATTTATATAATAAATAAGTATATTGAATTGTTTCACCTGCGCGATTAATGTCATTAATTCAAAATAATTAAGGAAGCTGATAAGTTAAATGAAATAATTAAATAAATAATATTTGAAGGACCAACTTAGTGGTTATTCAATGTGGTAAAATTAATTTATAACCACTTTGTTTTTAACCATTTTTTTTCTACCGACCGGTTTCAAAGTTGCACAGCCTTTTATCAAGGTATACTTAATTAATGAATCTAATCCTATATCATTTTAACAGTGAGTACTAAATATTATCGGACAAATAAATTAAAATCGAAACACACGGAGGTAATAAATCAAGCATTCTTGTCGTGTTGTTCTTGTAAAGATGGGAAGTGAGATGGATTTGATCTTTAAAACTAGTCAGGAGTAGACTAAAGGAAATATTGTTTTTCCGTTTTTTTTTTATTTTTATTATAATGAATCGCTTTTTTATTTCTAAGGTTTCCATGTTGTCTTATTTTAAATTTTATTTTCAACATAAAGAACTTTTAATCTAGTGTCTTCATTCAAATTATGATTATTTTCTGATAGAAAATCAGATAGTTTGCGAATTCAGAAAAATTAGTCTAGTTTTACAGATCGTACCCATCTCACTTAACACTTCCCGTTTTTACAAATACAGCATGACAAAAATGCTTGATTTTTTAGTACCATATATTTCGATGTATATTTATTCGACAATATTTTGTAGTCACTGTTCAGATAAAATAGGATAAGATTCATAAGTTAAGTATACCTTAATAAAGAAGCTGTGTAGCTTTGAAACTGGTCGGTAGAAAAAAAAAATGTGGTTTAAAACTAAGCTATTATTTATTTATGTTATGAATTATGTTTGAATTGTTACGAAAAATTAAAAAAATAAAACACAATCGATTAAACTTCGAAAAAGCGTATGTGAATTAACCGTAAAATACTTAATTGTTTTATATAAATCGTACCCTGCGTAAAAATTATTTTGGTATTTGTAAATATATGATAATTTAATCAAAATTTTATGAATCAATAACTTAAAGTGTATTTATTAGTTTACTTCCTGGACTGTACTGTGATTAATGATGTAAAACGGACTTCTTATTCAAAGGTCCCCTCAAAGGACTAGCCTTTATTTAAATAGCATATCTGAATGCATTAACACCTCCAAGCCTCATATTGTATTGAATTTTTTTTTTATATATTTTTAGAAATAATCACAGCAGTAAACAATTCATTATGTAATATATAATATGAAATATAACTATATAATTGAACTGAATAATTAAAACCAAACAAATTAGTTAAAAACAATATTTTGAGTTTGTCCAAATTTTTGTAGACAAGGACTGGATGAAGGAATATAGATGTTTAAATATAGGCAGAATGGTAAATGTTACACAGTGTGTAAAGTGGCCACTTAAACCAGCCATTAACAGGTCATAAGCCCTGTAGATGCCTAAAATAACAGAAATATTTATAGTTTGTAAAATAAATATGAAAAAACGCCATAATGAAGGCTTTAAAACAAATTGTAGCAAAAATATACAAGTTTATAATTTTTTTTAAATTAGTTTTAAGATAAAACTAATACGGTTTAACTAGTTATTTTTTTAATAAAATGAAATATCTTGACCCAAAAGAGTTATGCAATGCCTACAGCAGCTTAAAGGAATGCAGAAGCATGTGCTTTGTATTTTAACCCTTTTGTATCTACTATTCTCCATCTATTGGAATATTTGTTCTATTGATTAATGGAACTTTGATGTCCAGCTATGGTCAAATAGAAGTTCAAGATATCTCGATTCGTATTCGAAACGTTCTATTTAAATGCTCCAGGTCATTTAATTCCAAAGTAGATATTAATCTGAAATACTATATTGTAATGTTCAACGAAGTTCAGTGCTACAGGAAATTTGATATGAATACTGTTTCCTTACACACGGTAAAAAATAGAGTATTTAAGTGTTCGGCCAAGTTTCTTGGAAATGTATGAAAAATGAGTAAAAAGGGTTTTTAATAAAAATTAACCACGTTAAAACATCTCAAGGTTATATGTCAATAACCAATCAATTACAGCGTTGTTATGTGTTGTGATAGATTTCCGATTTCCGTGTAGCCATTTTTTTTCAACTTAAGTGTATTTTGACAGCTCCGAGGTACTGCTTTTAAGTGTCACACAACTCACCGACGTTAACTAGTGACGTCAAGGGCGGAGTAATATCAAAATTAAAATTTAAAACTCAAAAAAATCGTAACGATGATAATACATGGATTATGAAATATTTTAGTACAAAAACACCCTTTTAAATAAATATTTCATGTCAATCACGACAAGAATCGAACCAGAGACCTCTTGCATGGTAGACAAACGTACTGACCACTTCACAACGAGGCGGATATGGATATTTCGATGATTTTTTTATTAGTATGCACTATACATTTTTACAGTTTTAACATTTCAAAATTTCTTAATTTTACAAAAACTAAAATCCCACTACGCCACTTTCTGTAGCTTGTTGGTAGAGATTTATATTTATACTAACTTAAATAATATTATCTAAATTTATAAAATCAATGAATTTACAGATATAGTTAACAGCCGAAAACATCAGAATATACATGTATATACAAATTATAATAGCCACTCTCTTCATTTGCTCTTGTTACATTGTGTTTTAAATTTAAGTTCTTTCGGCCATAAATTAGAAATGCTAGGTACAAAATAATTGAGAGTTCTATTACCATACTTTTTACATACTTTTGGCACTACCAAACCAACATTGTACGTGAAGCCTGTATTATGGTAATGTTTGAGAGGAATTTTGAAAGTGTTACTATTAATTGGTTCTAAAATGATGCAAAGCCACAGCAATCCTCGAACAGGCAGAGTTTCAAGTGTTTTTATTTTATTTTTATTTTTATAAACATAAACGGCAAATCTGCCTTTTACAAACATTTATAATATTAACATATTTGGCTTAATATATATATATATTTTTTAAAACATGAATTTCCTTATACCCAAGATTTATATATATAAAAAATTAAACCAAAAATTATACAAGATTTATATTTAAAAAATTTACCTAAAAATTAAACAGCAGAAAGTTGAAATAATAAAACATTCTACAGTAAAACAACAAGAAAATCACAAGTACTGTTTCACACAGCTAGGCAAAGTGAACAAAAAACTGTATTTATAGATATATTATGAAATGCATGAATAAATAAATATAATTACCATTCACCATCTTTGAAAAAGTTCAAAAGGTTTGTTCTATAGGAACAATACCCTACACTAAATGTATCAGATACGTGGGAATAACTATTGCCGAGTTCATGAAGTATATTCTATTTAATACGGCATTACAAGTATACACTGTCCGTGAATTGTTGCTACAAAACGGTGGCACCTGTCTAGTCTAGTTTTGCACAGGAGAACATTATCACTTTTTTGTCTGTAAATGTAAAGATAATAAATTCTACAATGTTTGATTATGTCCAAATGCTTGCAGACTGGCTGGATTTCCTCCCTAGGGAGTTGTTCATATTTAAATTGATTAACAGAGAGGGAAAACATTTTTGAGAAGGGAATATGGAAGTCTAGGCATTTACAGGTAAAGATAAAGGTTTAAGCTCTTTTACTTTACAAAAGTCAACAGATGGAAGAGTTGAGGAAATGTGGATGTTCAAACACGGGCAGAATGGTGAATGTTACACAGTGTGTAAAGTGGCCACTTAAACCAGCCAATGACAGGTCATAAGCCCTATAAATGCCTAGACTTCCATATTCCATTCCCAAAAATGTTTTCCCTCTCTGTTGAAATAAATTTAAATAATAAATTCTTTTTAAATTGATCTAAGAAATTCCTAAAAATGTCTATATCTTTCGTGATGCACTTACGAATCATATTGTACTTTTGCACATGCGAGAGGGGGGATTATAATATCATGTCGAGAAAAAGCACTCACCTCTGAAAACGTCAAGATTAAGCTAGGGTTTCCTAGGACAGCGGTGCCCGTATCTTAACGGCCGTAGTGAACGGTGATGCGGTGGACAGCCGTCGTAACGGTAATTAGAGAGTTGTTTCCTAGGAAAATGGTGTAGATAACACCGTTAAAAAATAAAACCACTCTCTAGCCACCTCTACGACGGCTGTCCACCGCATCACCGTTCACTACGGCCGTAAAGACACGGGCGCCGCTGTCCTAGGAAACCCTAGCTTTACACAGTCGTATATTAGCGCGTAAGTTAATATTTATAATGAGTGACGTGTCAACGTGATATTTAGGATTTTTGTATAGCCAGGTGAGATCTATAATGTTTTGTCTCATTTCAAGGCTGTCCATTTTTTTAAAAGTTAGGCTATCTCTATAGCTGTGTAGGTTACAACTCTCTTTGGCTAGTTTGAAAATAAAAATACGATGATCCGGGAACAGAGCGAAATTTAATGTCATAATGACCATTTGACGGAACAGTTGAGCTAAGTATTAATGCTATGATACCAAAAACAGCAAAATTAAATGACAAAATGAACATTTGTCAATATTGTTGAGCTTAGTCCAAATGCGAAGATATCAGGAATAGACCAAAATTTGATAAAATCATTTGACAAAACAGTTGAGCTTAGTCCAAATACCAAAAGCAGAGCGATACTTAATGATAATGACTATTTAACATTAGTCTGAATGAGATGATACCAGTAGCAAAGCGGAATTTAATGACATAAAGATCATTTGACGGAATAGTTGAGCTAAGTCTAAATACGATGATACCAGAGACATAATTAACATTTGTCGAAACAGTTGAGCTTAGTTCAAATACCAGAAGCAGATAAATATTTGATGATAAATGACTATTTAACCTTAGTCCGAATGCGATGCTACCAGTAACAGAGCAAAATTTAACGACATAATGACAATTTGTAGGAACAGTTATTGATCTTAGTCCAAATGCGATTATATTAGAGACATAGCGACAATTTAACATTCAGCAGAACCGTTAAGATGCAGATTCAAACTTTGTCATCTGTAATTGATTCTTCTTTTGGCTTATACAAAGCGAGATTCATAAGCTGCTTTTTCTTTGCTCTGTTTTCTTTCTTTCTGAGCAGCATGTTGAAAAACGAAAGATAAACAATCAACAATAACACGTAGATTATAACGATGCTCAAAGAATTCAACAATCTGTAAAGAATATCAGCTAGAAGTTGTTCTATGGCGTTGGTACAACCGACTTGGTAAACATTTTTATTCGAACACGGGGGCCTTCCTTGTATGCAGCAAGAATCCGATACTCCGGCTTTGTAATCTTTGTGGCTGCGGACGCCACAACATTCGAGCGAGGTTTCTATTGTTTCAATAAAGTCCATGCTGGCGGCGTCTTGTTGGAGTGCGAGTGCAAAGGCGTCAATGTATCGTTTGTTGGCTTCCTCTATGGTGTTGGTCTCGGCGCCGGAGTAAATTACGCAAAGGAACAGAGCCAATAAGCCCGATGTTGCAGCGAGAAGTAAGAAGTCAATCTTTAATGCGAAACGGCTCCCGATAAACAGACCAGGAACGCCGATTAAGCCAGCTGTGGCTATTATTATTCCACCGATAGCTTTCAAAAACACCGGAGGAAAATCCACCTTCCCAATTATTTCTCTTAAACTTTCCATATCGTTTTGAAATTCAGAGGCTGTGGTGTAAACAGTGTAACCCATGAATATAAGTCCAAAATGGAGGGCTAAGAGTAATACTCGGTGTACATTTATGCAAAGAAGAATCCGGCTGATCTTCATTGTACTTTTAATTTAAAATAAATATTTATTTTTCAAACTAGACAGCGAGTTGATTAATCAAAAGCTAATTTTTTTGACGAGAAATTGACAGCCGTTTGTTTTGACATGTTCCAAATTACTTTAAATTATTCATATTTAAGTACCTGATATTATTCCACCTCTGTGTCAATGTAATCCTTTAAGTGCTTAACCCAGTAATTGTCTTCGAGAATTTGGACGTATTTATTTAAGAACAGAAGAGACAAAATTAGCAGTTCACAACGGAGTCCTGGTGCCGACCCTGATGTATGGGAGCGAAGTATGGACTTGGAAATACAGGGATGAAAGTAGGTTGAATGCTGTCGAAATGCGACCTCTCGGGTGAATGTGTGTTAAAACTATGTACGGCAGATGCACAAATGTTGAGATCCGTACATTATGTAAGGCTGAGACAAGCATTATCGACAAAATCATGAAAGGAGCTGCGCTGGTTTGGACGTGTAGAACGAATGGACAGCGAAAGAATGGCTAAGAATAATTACAATGCGAATGTTGATAGATGCAGTAAACGAGGAAGACCGAGAAAGACATGCCATGACCAAATCCAACAAATACTTGAAGATGGACATGTCAAAAGTCGGAATAATCGGCACGCGTGCATGAGCAGATGTATGAATTTAGAGGAAGCGAGATCTATTTGCAAAGGTGATGTAGCGTTCTATCCCCTCTGCCTACCCTTACGGGGAAACGGCGTGATGGTTTTATTTTTATTTTTTAAGCTTATCAACACGCTTAAGTAAGCCCTAATAGATTGGCATTAATGAGTAATACTTAATTTAAACATTCTTAAAATCTATTTAAATTAACAAAGTGTATAATTAACAAAAGGTATGTATGTAGCATAATCTAGGCGGAAATGGCAAGTGTGACATCGCGAGTCAGGAGAGACAACACCGCTTGCTTCATAAATGTTATTAAAGAACAATAACATTATCCACTTCCTTAAAACATGAACCTATATGTGTGTGGGGTTCATAGTCCATAATATCTCTATCAGTATTGAACATGAAATCGGGATCATCGTTTTCATCACATTCACATCGTCCCTACCATGAAAAAATGAACTAAAAAGGAACGTCGTCTATAAATAGAGACCTCAGGGCGTGGCAACGCCAGTCAGTCGGCCCAACAAGTTCAGTTCAGTCAGTCAGTCCAGCTCGACGACGTCACACAGTTCCAGCACGTAGCTCAAGTGCAGTCTCTTCAACCCATCATCGCCGCTACGCTCGTGCTACACAACCAAAAACTGTATCTTATTCGCCATGTAATCGCATTCAATAGCAACCTGTGTCTTCTCTGTCAATCTCTAACTGGGGTAGAAACTACAACCCTCAACAACCTATTTACTACATGTCTAAATGACACAGTATGTGCATTCGGTAGCTATGTTAATTCTTGGCGATTTTTAAAAAAAAATGACACATCAATTATTCAAGTCGTTTACTTCATTTATGAAAACTTGATTGGACTTTTTTCATTCAAAAAACTTATTTATAATATGAAATAATTTTAGGCTTTACGGGTACTCTCGTATTCAGGGTTTGTTCTCAACTTACTGTGATTATGATTATGAGTAAATGGAAGGTTGTTCCTTTGGGATTACGGCACGTGATGCGATCAAAACAGTGATTCTCAAACTGGTTTATACGGATTTCTAAAACAGGGCTTCGCGAGATTCTAAATGGGTACTAATCTTTAATTATTTTTTTCCAATTTATGTTATAGCTTAATTTTAAGATGTATTTTTCTAAAGTGTATTTTTGAAATTATATTTCTATGTAAATTAATATATGTATGAAAAAATAAACAAATTAAAAATTTAAAAAAACTAAAAACATAAATAAAAAAATATATAAAAAAACGCTGAAGTCATCATTTTAAACGCATGTACAGTGCGTTTAGAGACTCTGTTTTCTCCTCATTGGTAATCTCAAAATCTTTTTTTATCTCTAGTCCATAAGTATGGTCTTGTCGTAAGTGGTGTCGTTTAAGTTTAATACGAGAACCATAAAAAAGTTTACCAATCAGCTCAAAATTTCTGAGCCTGTTTGATACAAAAAAAAATTCTCATCTCTTTAATTTGTTCTGCCTTTTTGCACATATCTAGGTGAAACATAATCCATAGATTAAAATATTTATGGATGTCAAAAAACGAAATATAATAAAGTGTTATGTGCGTATTTATGTGAATTCCAGTGTTCGGGCGTAATAAATAATACAGTTCCGTGTGTGAAATCGATATAACTAGATCTCGGGACTAGTATTTTTGATTCAATGGCTACCCTTCTTGTGTAGAAATCTAGTGGAGGTTAGCCCAACCAGTTAGCTAAAGCTGTTGCTTACCATGTTCGGGGTCCTGGTATGAACTGAACAAATATTTTGAGCTGTTCTTTCCCATCAAAGGGACGTGGTGTTGCCTTTATAATTCTTGGTGTTGAAATTTTCATACGTAGTACTATCAATCCTTTCACTGTAATTCCTCATAGAAGAACTTCAGCCCTACGGGAAATTGGATACAAAAAATGTTTTCTTACGCGGGGTAAAAATTAGAGCATTAAATTGTAAAACAAAGTTTCTTGAAAATGTACAGAAAAAATAATACAAAATATTTTGATAAAAACGCACTACTTTAAATGACGTCACTGGTTCATGTGAATCAACCTATGATCTGAGAGCTATAGAAGATTTCCGGTCTGCTTGTCGCTTCTGGACCAATAGGAAGAACTGAATGAGAATAAGCGGAAATGAACCTCTGACGTTACACGCGGAGTTATTTCAGAAATACAAAACTTTTAAAAATCGTAGCGCCGATAATACGATATATAAAAATTAAAAAAAAGGTACCAACCCTAATGTATGGAAGCGAAGCATGGAGTTGGAAAAAAAGGGACGAAAGTAGACCGAATGCTGTTGAAATGCGATCCCTCAGGCGAATGTGCGGAAAAACAATGTATGATAGGTGCCTTAATGTCGAAATTAGAGCAGAATGCAAGGCTGAGTTAAGCATTATCGACAAAATTAAGAAAGGTCTTTTGCGATGGTTCGGTCATGTGGAGCGAATGAATGATGAAAGAACGGCTAAAAAGATTTATGATGCGAATGTGTCTGGTTGTAGAAGTCGAGGAAGGCCGAGAAAGACATGGCATCATCAAGTACAACAAATTCTTGAAAGTGGTCATGTGAAAAGTCGGAATAATCGACGTGCGTGCATGAGAAGATGTATGAATGTGAAGGAAGCAAAGGAAGTGTGCCAGGACAGAGTGGTGTGGCGTTCTATCCTCTCTGCCTACCCCTCCGGGGAAATGGCGTGATGGTTAGTTAGTTAGTTAAAAAAAAAAAATTTACTTAGTTTAACAGTCTATTAACAAATAAAAAAAATAAAAAAACTACTGAACTTCCATTGCATGATTCATTTTTTGGTTACTTGTATGAACGCGACAGGCGCCGTGGCGCAGTGGTTAGACGGCCAACTGTGAAACAGGCGTCACGGGTTCGATTCCCGCCACGGATTAACGGATTATTAAAAAAAAGGCTTCGGAGTAAAGTAATTTTTCAAAACAATGGTAATAATAATCTAAATTGTCGTTATTGAATTCATAAAAAATACCGTATAAGAAAATGAAAATTGAAGAATTTTTTAACTGTATTTGATAAAAGTAAACACAGTTTTTGCCAAATTCATGTTTTTCAATGTGGTCATGAGGAAGAATGACTATATCCGTCAAAAGCCCTCCACATATGTATGAAATTTAAAAAAATATGTATTTATTAAAGTAACTCTTTTATGGACAAAAATCAGGTTTTGTTTTTAGTACGAGGAAAACCTTTAAAACGGTTTCCGGAGTGCTTTTACTAAGGTCCATGTTTCGATTGCTTACTGGATTGACTAATATACATTTGAAAATCCTTTAAACTCCTTGAATTTATTAACAGAAGCACAATTGACTTTAAAAATATTAAACCCTTTAAACTTTTTTCTGTTCTCTAGTTCGCCCGCACCTAGAGTATCCCTCTGTTATCTGGTCTCCATATTATAATGTTCACATAAAAACATTAAATCAGTTCACCATAGGATTTGATTTTCAAGAAAGATGGGTTGGAGTTTGGACTTATCCAGTGACAAATATACTTATAATGAGTCAGAAACTAGCTAAAAATTTTCGACCTTCTAGTCCTATTTAAAATTCTCAACTCACTGTTTGATGCGCCTGAGCTACTGAGCTCAATAAAATTAAATATCCCCACTAGAAACCTCAGACAAAACTTACTCTTTTATACCGGTAACTATAAAACTAACAATGGTTTTTATTCCCCTATGCCCAGAATTCTTAGGTCTGCCAACAAACATATCAGTCTTAATCTCTTTGATAACAAGTTGTCTTTTTTCAAACGATCACTGAATCAAATTCAATTAGTAACATCTCTCTCCCGCTTCCACTACTACCAATTCTACTTTATACCATTGTGTCTTTCTACTTTATTTTATAATAATTATCTACGCATAAATATGTCCTTAAAAATCCTCATTGGGCGTATATATAAATAAATAAATTTAAATGTGTCATTTTCATTGTGATTGGAATACTAACGCAGTGCCCTATCCACCATTTTATGCGGATAGGAGAATAAATGAAAATATGCTACAAAAACCTCTATCGAAAAATTGGAAATCATTGAAATAGTTGCTTTACTGACAGGAAAGTTCAATGGCTGGTTTTGGAGAAATCGGTGAAGTTTGGGAATCTGTGTTTTAGAGGGTTGTTCTGTGATTGTTTTTCCGTTACAACTGTTTTATATTACATAAACGAAGCCTTTAATACATTTATTCATTTAATACAAAAATACAGAAAAATAAAATACAAACATATAATTAATATTAGATAATGCGATTATTGATTATGACGCAATGAAATTAGAGTAAATTAGTCAATAATTCATAGCATCTTCACCGTTCACTGCGCAAATATCTCGAGCAGCTTTGGCAGTTTTATTCCCTCGATTGAACGCGAACAGAAGGCAGCTTCGAAAATGTTCACTTTCGTTTGCTTGATAATCCATTTTGATGGCTTGAAATCAAATAAAATAATGTATGTAACGTAAAAGCAAACCCATTACTTTAAGACCAGAATATTCTCCTTCAAATGACGAAATAAACCTTTACCATTTTGTTTGTACTTTCGGTACTCATTTTTTAATTTGGAAAAAAAAAACGGACACAACTAATGTTAATACCTATCACATAAATGCAATTTTTCATTTCCAAGAGTCGGCAGATTTATAATGTCCTTTCCATGTATTACCCTAAGGTTTTAAATCAAAATGAATGGAAAATGTACATTACAGAGGAAGAGTCCACTGCACAAAATATATAATCATTTTATATTATTTTTCGGGTAAGAGTGTGTGAGGGAAGGAATAAAGAAAAATGAATGAACGTGGGTGAACGCTGTCGAAATAATGCAATTTGCGCATAATAAAGAAATATCACATACTCAAATACCGATAAAAATATATAAATTGGATTTAAAATAATTCATTGTATTTTCAAAATCAATATGGATATTATTGAGAAATCTTTTCAAATACAGGGAGTTATTTCAACCCTGTCACATCCGAAACCACGATGATCAGTATGGTCAAGAAGACATATTAGCATATTTAAAAAAATATTTAAAACGCAAATTAAAAAAAAAAAAAAAACAAATGGTTGCTGACTTCTGCAGGGGAGAAGCGAGGGGGGCTTGGCCATGTGGTTAACGGTGTATCAGACTCATCCCTTCCCTCTCTTTGCTTCTCCCTTGCAAAAGTAGCAACCATTTGTTTTTTTTAATATTTAATTTTTGTAAATTTTATTCGATCTAAAAATTTATTTTAATGTGCCAATATGTCTTCTTTCTCGTACTGATCATCGTGATTTCGGATGTGACAGGGTTTAAAGAACACCCTGAATATAACGTTAAAAAATAAATTGAAAAAAAAAATGTCACGAGAAAAACGCGACATGTTAATTTATAAACAATACAACAAATTTGTCCAAATTTTTGTAGACAAGGACTGGATTCAACTCCCTGGGGAGCTGTTAATATTAACATATTATAACAGAGATGAAGAACATTTTAGAGTAGGTAATATATAAGCCTAGGCATCTACAGGGCTTATGACCGGTCATTGGCTGGTTTAAGTGGCCACTTTATACACTGTGTAACATTCACCATTCTGCATCTATATTCCTTCAATTTTTTCATCAGTTGATGTTTGTGAAGTTAAAGAGCCGAAACCTTTATTTATGCGGGTGAGATTCATCTAATTGAATTATTTTACCTACGTTTTCAGGCGTTGCCTAGTACTTTCCTATTTTACTTCTCACCTCTTTGGCTATCCCTATGCTAAAAATCATATCAATCGGTCGCTCCGTTAAAACATCGAAGATGTTAGGGTTTGTTCTGCATACTGCCAGGGTTTTCGAAAATACCCGCATACTGAGAACTCTTTACAACTCCTTGGTGCGAAGCAGACTCGAGAGTGGCTCGACGATTTGGGGGTCACATGAACTGAAGTACTCTTATATGATAGAGAAAATCCAAAAGAAGTTTCAGAGATATCTCTACATGAGAGAGCGCTGGTATTATCCTCGGCTCTACCCGACCGAGTTTCTCCAGGGTATGCTTGGCTACAACAGTTTAGAGACTAGAAGGAATGTGTATTTGACTACACATTTTTATCGATTGTTGCGCGGTGTGATCGATAATTCTGAGATTTTGATGAGCATTGGTTTGTATGTTCCTGATAATTACCTAAGACAGAATATTATTTTTGGTATGTGTATATATATTTACATATTTATACACACACAATTCTGGGTTTTATCCCAAGGGGGAGTAGGTATATTTTTATTTATATCACTACAGAGATGGGTAGAATTTTTGTTTCAAGATTATGGATATTCGAGCGTTTACAGTTTAACCTCAATATCAAATACATAGATGGCGCTCCAAACGCGCCAGCGAAAGCTTTCCTTGTTTCATGACATATATACAAAAACCAAAAATGTCACCGATATGGATATTCGCTAATAAGCGAAATGGAGAATGTTGTAGAACCTACATAAAAGTGGCCACTTGAACCCAACCTATGACAGGTCATAAACCCTGTAAACGCTCGAATATCCATAATCTTGAAACAAAAATTCTACCCATCTCTGTAGTGATATAAATAAAAATATACCTAAGACAGCGTCACCATAGATTATTTCATATTCCGATATGCGGGACCAATCTGCCTATGGTTATGCCTGTTGGAAGGGCTACCGCTATGCTGAGCAACATCGCTCTGGATATTGATCTGTTCCATGTATCCGAAGGGGTTTTCCGGAGCAGGATTCTCCTTCTATTTTGACATGAGTCTCTTTCATGTATTTTTTTCTTTTTATAATATGTACGCATTGAATATATTTTAGTAATGTATATATTATATTTAAATAAATGAATTGAATTAAATCGAATTGAAAGTCGTGAAGGAAACACAAACAAACAAACAACAAAGACAGTTTCGCATTTGTAATATTAGTATATAGATTATTAACCATTGACATTAATATGTTGTGTTATGAAACTAGCGCTTTATTAGTTATTCGTATTATGATAATACATAGAGATGGTGTATCCGTATTTCTTTACATTTTCGCTAGATTCATATAAATATATGATAACGTGTTTATTTCAGTTTATTCTATAGTTGCAACCAGTTTGTTCATATTATTTTTAATGCCTATTTCTATGGTTCACTAGATAATGTGGTCCCGCCCCCATAAATCGGGTTGTCATATAAAATAAAGGCTTCGAAGATTTACTGTAAAATGCTTGCGTGACGCGGTTAATAGCAAACTTAACATTACCCGTCTTCTCAATAATATTTTGAACTTCTGCTCTGCACTGACACATTTCGGGTTGTTTAATCTTAATGATCTTAATCAATAACGAAAAGTCATACGTCATCGTCACTATTATAAAAAAGGAATATTTTCGTATAAAAAAGGGAATATTTTTTGTATGAAAGGGAATACTTTTTGTATGCAAAAATAAATACTTTTTGTATAAAAAATAACACTTTTTTTACTGTAAAAAGAATACTTTTTTTTTGAAGAGAAAATACTTTTAGATGAAAAATAGAATACTTTTTTTATGAAAATGGGAATACTTTTTTTTACGAAAAGGGAATACTTTTATTACGAAAAACGGAACACTTTTGAACGAACAAAATGAGTTTTTTTATTTAAAAAAAGAATGCATAATGTATGAAAAAAGGCAAAATACTTTGATTGAAAAAATAATACTTTTGTAGGACAAAAATAATACTTTTTGTTTTAAAAAAGCAATACTTTTTGTATAAAAAAAGGAAAAACTCTTTCTACGAAAAAGAGAAAACTTTTTGTTAGAAAAAAAACTTTTTCGTAACATTTGCTCGGTAACTTCTTTTGTTTCAATATTTTTTTAAAAAATTGATGATGCAAGACGATTCACCAAACACTAGACTACAAGGCAAACTGAACGTAGTTATGCAGAAAGCAGCCAGTCCACAATAAAAAAAATTGAGATATTAATGTTATCGTGTGAAGTAAGGTCAATTCCATAAAATTGAACATATTCTGCTAAAAACAACCAGACCGTTTTCATACGAAAAACTATATTAATCACCTTTTTGATCTTAAAAACGGTATTTCTCAATTCGCAGAAAACACTCACAGCGATAGAAAAATCTTGAGTTCCTTCAAAAATCACTAAACCCAGTAAATAAATAACTAGATTATTGTTTGTTATATATAAAAAAAACTAATGTATTCATTGTTTATTATTTGTTAAAGTCAAAAACATTTCGACTGCTGTGTAGATTTAATAATTTACTCTTTTCACAAAGGTGCTATTATCTCAGTTTCACTTTTTTATGGCTGGTTGCTTTCTGTATTACTAAATTCAACTTATTTTCCCCACTTTATCAGGATTTTTACCTGAGAATAGCAGTGTAGCCGTCAAATCAAAAACACCCGTCCAGGGTTCTGGGAAACGGGGATGATGACAGGGAATGATGAATCGACCGTGCCGAGTGTTTTACCGACGATTACCTTCATATTGAGAAGTGTAAGCAATGTACACTTACACACACATCTGTGTTTAAAATTTAATTAAGTAAGTAATTAGACATTTAAATAACACTATGAAAATCTAAGAAATTAATTTCCTTCACTCCACTCCTGTCTAGTTTTAAAGATCGTATACATCTCACTTAACAATTCACATATTTAGAAAGAGCAACATGACAAAAAGACTTTACTCATTAGCTCCATAGGTTTCGATGCATATTTATTCGATAATATTTAGTAATCAGTGTGAAAATAAAATAGGATAAGATTCATTAGTTAAGTATACCTTGATAAAGAAGCTTATACAGCTTTGAAACCGATTGGCAGGAAAAATAAAAATAAGTGGTCAAAAACAAAGTTAGTTTATATTTATTTTATTATTACGAATAACCACAAAGTTAGCGCTGCAAATATACATAAAAAAATATTTAAACTTATAATTAGAAATAAAACACTGATTAGAGGTCTACTGAACACTTTATTTTATTTTTACAAATATAAACATATACAAATAAAAACTTCGTGACAATTGTTTCTTTGTTATATTTTCCCCGAAATTCAAATATAAATACCTAAATTCCCCATTACCTATTAAACACTTAGCCTCACCCTTATTGATTAATGTACATGCTATAGTTCATTAGATTATTTTTATTTTCTACTTAAGTACCTTGAATTATAAAACTATATTATGACATTCAATCCGAATATTCTTCACATTCGTTTGAAAATCCCCTAATAAGGCGAAACAATTGTCACGAAGTTTTTATTTTTATATGTTTATATTTGTAAAAATAAAATAAAGTGTTCAGTAGACTCAAATTAGTGTTTGATTTCTAATTATAAGTTTAAATATGGAGTTCTACAAAATAAACACCAAATCAATCAATAAAACAATATTTTCCAGCCGACCAAAAACAGACAGGTGAAAAAAAAATTGTTTTTACTTTTATGAAAAATAAACTATTTTTATTTTTATAAAAACAGGTTGACTCTTAATTTTCTTATTTATTGTGTATGCAGACAATTGGTAGAATTCCATATTTAATTTAGTAATGTATCCAAATATACTCATACTTTTTTATAAAGTATACTCAGTATACCCTAATTGAATTTTGATTACTCTGCTTATTTTAACTTGTATTGAAATCCACAAACATAAAATAGCAATTATTTTTAGTATATAAGGAAACTTTGTAAATATTTAGGTTAGTTCGTATGAAAATGTCCTAACAAGACGAAACGCGTCACAATATACCCTTTGTATATTTTATAAAAAAATAAAGAAGAATTATAATCCAATAAACTTGTTTTATTTTGGATACATTACCAATTTTTTTAATTTTCATTTAATGATGTTAATGAATTACCGTTTAAATGTGAAAGCGTCTTTGTTTTTTTTTCTTTCTTAATTTTATTTCAAGACCCGACACTATTGTATGTAAGGGCGAGAAAATGTTGTAGTGTAGAGGGTACTTCATGGTTGTGTACGGCTAATGGTTATAGCATGTAAGCTACCCTCCAGATCCACCCCTTCTCCGCCTCCAAAAAATACACAGCTGCTATCTTCCTTTTATTCAGTTAACTGCAGTTGATTACAAGTTCCTTGATGTAGAAAATAGCGTCACGGTAGTTTAAAAAAATATAATTTAATTTCATGCTACACTTACAAAACTACGGTAGAGTCATTGACATATTAATACATAAAAATGCCCTGAGCCCGAAAAAGTTATGACGCTTAACTCATGCCCGAACGCTCTGTCGTGCCCGACGCATGATTAGTCCTTCTTCGACCGCCAGTTAGGCGTGACGTTCAGAATCGAAAAAAAATCCTACTTGTGGCATGAAAACGAGTAAAAACCTTTGCGATAAACATTGCGAAAAGGATTGTGTGAATTTCATTAGTAAATATTTGTTCCTGAGTGATTAACAAAGCTTAAAACAATTAATATTCAAATATAAATACTTTTTTTTGTAAACGTCAAACCATAGAATTAAGAATAGTCCAGAAACTGCATACGCACATCAAACAGAAGACGACTAAACTACTCATAAATTATTGATTGATTTGGTGTTTATTTTGTAGAACTCTATATTTAAACTTATAATTTTAGAAATCAAACACTGATTTGAGTCTACTGAACACTTTATTTTATTTTTACAAATATAAAAATAAAAACTTCGTGACAATTATTTTGCCTTGTTAGGGCATTTTCAAACGAATAAAAATGCGTTCGTGACATTCGTTTGAAAATACCCTAACAAGGCGAAACAATTGTCACGAAGTTTTTATATTTGTAAAAATAAAATAAAGTGTTCAGTAGACTCAAATCAGTGTTTGATTTCTTATATTATAAGTTTAAACACTCATAAATTATTAGGTTTACGTTTTGACCCATCAGTTTCTTTGTGGACGTCGCTCAGTACGCAACTCCTGATTTGAATTCAACTATGCCGTGTTGTGTCCTTTTAAAGTATAGAAATACTGCTAAGATCTTAAAGAAACAGGATGGGATCACATTTTATGTGTAATTAGCAAATGAATGGCATTTGAACGACATTATCTTTAAAATATCAAATATTATTTAACATAATATAAAAATAAATGTTCAAAATATAAAACATATTTGTTCATCATGATATAAAATTTGTTTTTTATTTTATGTTTAAAGTTCAATTCAATTACTCTTATTAAATGACCCTTTACTTATCTACTCTGATATGTCAATCAACGTTTCCACGTGCAAAATAACTTTTTGAAAAATCAACAGATTGCTTTTTTTTTTTAACCTTACGTTTGTGTTATAATTATATTTTTTCCCATCAAGCAACATTTCGCAGCGACATCACGAATGCGCGCGGCGAAAGTAGGCTATAGTAGGGGGATTATTGGACACAGTGCAATGTGTTCAAATATGATTCTACGCTCCTTCTAGACTATTCTTAATTCTATGCGTTAAACTATGCCCAGCGGCCCAATTGCGAAGCTCTTCTTAGTTTCAGTGATTTGCTGATAGGAATACGTTTTAGAAATACAATAAACGTGAGTTGATACTATTTTTTTGTTCCTAAAATTCCAGTGAAAAGAAATAAATGTGTCGAAATTATAAGGAACTTAAGGAAAGAACTTGATTGGGATCCACCAAAATCGAATGTTGATTGTTAACGTTAAAACACAAACTTTTTTATGTAATAAAAATGAGTCATATGGCACTGCATTGGTACACGTATTGCAGGGTATCTTGAACACATATTTTTTGTTTCATGAAGGTAAGTTGATCCTTCTTAGTTACGAAGTAAAAAGTTTAGTAGGAAAATCACCCTTTTAAATAAATATATGTCGGAAATCGAACCCGAGACCTCTTTCATGGTAAGCAAACGTGCTGACCATTACACTACGAGGCCGACGAGTGTCGTGTCACTGCTTTTTGAAATATTTTACTCTATAGGGCATGTCTATGCATTTTATGTCATTGGGTAAAGTTATGTTTTAATTTTGTTGGATTGCGTTCAAATTAATATACAAAAAAAAATGCATTCAAATTTTTTGTTTTTTTTTCTTGATAAAACTCCATGCATGTATCTTAAAATATTTCGTCATTTATCTATAGGTATGTAAAACTTCCCTGTCATAAAATCGAAGTATTATGCTAACTTAACCTGTTAAAATTTGTATTTCCCACTCTGCTGTATTTTGCCATGTGTTATTTTCTCACCTTTTAAATAATAAATGCCTTATCCTAATTTCGGTCCAATAACTCCTCCTCCTCCAATATAATATGAAAATAAACAGGAGCAAAACCAAAGTAATGACTGTGCCCCGTAATGAGCAACGAATTAATATTTTAATGTCAGGAGCAACTCTGAAAAACGTGAAAGAGTTTGTGTACCTTGGAAGCAGGATCACCTGGGATAAGAGAACAAAAAGAGAAGTCGACTGTCACATACACCAAGCGAGGCTTGCGTTTAACAAAAAATCAAAGATTTTTGAGTTTAAAAATATCAATCTTAAACTCCGCAAGCAACTTGCCAAGACATATGTATGGACCATATTGATGTACGGTTGTAAGACATGGTGCCTTACCGAAAGAGATAAAAAAAGACTAGAGGCCTTCGAGATGTGGTGCTGCAGAAAAATATTGAGAATACAGAGGACGAGATGCAGGACTTTGCTGCAATCCAATCCCCAGGATTGAGACTGCGAAGAACTCCTAAAAATGAACTGTTTAGTAAATTAGTTGTAAATATTTATATTTTCGGTCCCCCGTTAAACTGCTCATTTGATTTCCTTATCTCCGAAGTATGTTAGAAAAAGTTTCAAAGCTGTAATCGTTGTAAACAATTTACCAGTCTTGAAGATGCCTACTTAAGCGAAAGCGCTCGTTAGTCAAAATAATAAAAAAATAAAACTAAGCCAAGAAGTTTTATTTATAACTTTATTTATAGTTTTATCAAAATCATATAATAAAAAAGTCGTTATCATGATTATTATAATATCGATACAATAAAGTTTTGTTTTATGATAATTTAACATTTTAATACCATTACAATGGGAAATAAAAGTAATATTTTTTAAGTAGAGACTATGAAATGAATGAATAAAACTGCAATAACAGAGCGTTTAAATAACAGTCATGTTAATTTGTTGAGAAATACAAACTTCAAAATTTAATAAGAATAAAATGCACTGTAAAACTGAAAAAAAATCAAAAACTTATTTTAATAATGCATGGATATTAAACGTTCACAATAAAATGCTTATTTTAGTTGGTTTGCAGAGATTTTTGTATCAAAACAACTCTGCCAAACCTTTGTCGAAAAAATACAAAATTTTAAATTTATGTTTCGTGGTTTTCTGTTACATTGTTCAGTTTGTGTTTATCAAAAGAGCCTTTTCGACGTTGAAAGGAAAAAATATCACGATTACCATCAATAAATTGTACATCAGCTTTGCGATCCCTTCAACTTTGCTAAACACCATCATGCATCTGTTGTATAATTCCGAGAAAACTGTCGACTTTATCAAAAATCTCGATGATATCGACAAAATACTCGAAACGAATGTCAAAGAAATTTACGCGCAGTCAAGGAAAAGAATTTTCATTATGATTTTAGTTGTTTCGTCTATGTTTACTTTCATGTATTTTATCGAGTCGTTTATCGTAAGTGAGCTAGGAAAATTGTTTCCATTCGCCTTTTACGCCATTGTAGTGCGGACTCTCCACGTTATGGAGTTCCAAATTGACATGCTTCAACTAAATTTTAGATTGAAGCTGTACAAGGAAAGAGTGAAAAATATGTTTGTTAGAAAATGTAACGAGGATTGTTTTATTCCGGATCAATATCTATCGAAGAATCCATTGAAAAGTAAAGATGAGTGGGAAATTAAGAAAATGATGATTGTTTATGATAAACTTGTTGATTGTACTGATATCATCAATTCTTCGCATGCATTAAAAAATTGTTACATTTTACCAAAACAGCTTTAAATCATTTTTATAAAAAGATATCTTAGTGACTAGCATTTCTGATTAATATGGTTAAACATCATCTGTATTTTATCGACTAAAAGCGTTATTTTAATTTAATTTTAATGAATGCTTTTTTAATATCACAATGAGGAAGTTCAGTGTTTTTTTTGTTTGTCAATAGACTTTTAAACTAAGCTAAAGTTTTTTGTTTATATTTTATTTTTTGATATTTCATCTCCGCGTGTGACGTCTTAAGTTCTTTTCCGCTTCTTCTCGGTCAGTTCTGCCGATTGGTCCGTTGACAGTAAGTACACCGAAATCTACCACAACAACTAAATGGTTGATTCATATGAACTAGTGACATCGTTCGAAGTAGTTAGTTTTTATTTAGATATTTTTTCGTACATTTTCAAGAAACTTTACCGCATTATTCGATGCTTTAATTTTTACCGCGCGTAAGAAAACATTTTTGTATCCAATTTCTCGTAGAGCTGAAGTTCCTTATTGCTTTTGCGAATAAATCAATACGGTAAAAATTCAAATGCTCTTCTCTTGTAAATGTTACAAAAAGAGGAATATTGTATTTGACTAAAGCGTAAAATAAAAAAAACATGTATGTATTTTCAAAAAGTGAAAATGAATCGAAAAACTTTTAAAAGCGAAAAGTGCCTAGAATTAAAAGCAACGGTTTACTTATAACATTTTAACTTGAAAACTGTTTGGGGAAAAGTGGGAAAATGGAGCATGCTTCACTGTACTTCACTTTTCCACTATACTACTTATGCCCACCTCCGTGGCATAGTAGAAATATTGTGCTTTTTTTTGTTTCCATTTTTTTCAAATTTATTTAATTTTGCTATAAATAAACTGTTAATTAATCAAACAAAATAAACTGTTAATTTTAAAACAGCTTAAAGAAAATAAGTTAGTACCTATCCGTCAAACCATTAATAACGGCGAAACAATAATAACAATGCTAAGAAAGAAATGATTGGTACCTAATATTTTGAAATAAATTATTTATGTAATATCCCAACTAGAAATCTCAGAAAAAACTCACTATTTCATACCGATAACCATAGAATTAACTATGGTTTTTATTCCCCTATGCCCAGAATTCTTAAATCTGCCTACAAACAACACATTCTTTCAAACGATCACTGAATCAAATTAAATTTTAAACACCTCTCTCCCGCTTCCACTCTCATTAAATCGACTATATACCATTGTGTCTTTCTACTTTCCTTTATAATATTTTTTCCGTATAAATATGTCAGTAAAAATGCCCATTGGGCGTATATTTAAATAAATGAATATTTATTTTAGTTGCTGTTTTGTCTGATTGGAAGTTTCTTTGCAATCGTAATGACCACTATTAACACATATGCCATATGGAAAAGTAATTTTTGGCCCCCGGTAAGCATTAAAATGTCATAATTTTTTGTTTAAGAAAAAAACATAAAAACAAGTCTTAAAAAAAAACACATTCTGCTGAGTAATATTATTGTCCGTGTCTAGACGATCAAACAAAGAGTAATTTTTGTGAATCAGAATACTGAAAGAGTGATTTTGACCCATATTCTACTCTTAGGTAAAAATCCTGAAAAACGAAATCGAGTGAAGAGTAGTCCGCCTTGTAGAGTAGTGGTTCACGCGTTCGTCTACCACGCTTGAGGTTCCAGGTTCAGGTCCTTGTAGAGTCAATGTGAACTATTTGTTTTAAATGTGGTTTTACACAGTCCCTGGACTGGCAATTGAAGCATAGGACTCATCATCTTTCCTTTATATGACAGGTGTCCAAAATGTGCTGCAAAGTTAGATGCGGATATGAGTATGATTATGAATCTTATAATTATACTCACAAAAACTATATTTTTATTATTCTTTTTTGGATCCACTAATATCTAAGTGTTTTTAGACTTTTTTCTTTATTTCACATCCGCTCCTAAGTGGGGCGTGTGGAAATCACCGACGCCTTGAGGAGAGCCTACCGCCAGTTAGCACTCTCCCTCCCTCAATTTTAAATTACATATTTCAGCTGCTTCATTTAATTATAATCAATTTTTATCTTTAGCAAATCTCTTAAAACTTTCCGGTAGAAGAATCTTGACTGACCTAATATTACTTTATTAAGTGATCAATTCATTTATCGACTGTCCGGATTTGCTGGAGTTGGTGTGTTTCCGTGTACCCGGTTGATATACCCGCCACAGATCTTCTTTTTGTTCTGCAAGTTCTAGGACTAACTATCACAAGCACTCCCCTACCCCTAAGCTCCACATATATGGTAATGAGTATGAGGACAAGGCTGATATGTTAGGTTCTGGACTTGATAGTTATAAAACGTGTCTGATTTTTTTTCTCTCGTAATATAATTCTTAAACTTTTCTTTATGTTTAAAAGTTTTTCATTTTTGCTTTTTCATATTTATGTATATTTTTCTTTAACACTTTTGGTTGCTAATGTGTATTTACCTACTTGTTACTATTGTTAAAGTTATGCAATTTTATCGTTTTTTGTAATGTATTTATATATGTATTTTTCATATTTATGTTTAATATACGTTAAACGAAATTTATGCCGTTTACGTAAAAATAAATAAATAAAGCCGAAAAATCGTCATCGACGGCCTTCCAGGACGGAGGGAGCCCGCAGGTGTAAAGAAGAAGCAACTTGAGTTTAGGTTCTCCCTAGGTATACGCAGCACGTGTCCATACCAAGTCTACCGCTGCACTCTTAAGACGTTCGTTAAAGGAGGCTGCTGCGTCCGTTCTAGGACTTAAATGTTAGTTATGAAATCAGACCACCTTATGCCCAATATTCTCCTCAAGCACTTACTCTCAAAACACAAAAGTTTTGTGTTGTGAGTTTTGTTAAGGCGCCAGAATTCACACCCTTATAGGAGTACTGGCATTGTACAAGAGTTAAATTATCGGCATTTCGTTTTGACCAACTATAGACTAGAGTTCTAGACAACATGCATCGCAAAAATTGTTCCAGCAATTCTTAAGCGGGTTGCAAGCTCTTCGTGCATGCTACCACCCCCAACTATGTGAACTTGGAAGTTTTTAAAGCTATCAACTTTCTCTATCCTCTGCCCATTTTTATAGAGAGGCTGATCAGAGTCAGGACATGATTTGTTGCACTATTGATTTGTAAACCTACACGCTGTTTTCTCATACACGTATTTTTTTTCAGATGGCTATAAAATGTTTTGTGTATTTATTGAACATTTATATGCAGACACAAAAGGTAACACTGGTATCCCAATATCTGTTTGACTCATTCGCTTTAGTTCTGAACACTGTAAATTCTTTGATCATGGAGTGTCCAATAGGTAAATAATATCCAATTTCACAGTTATTAAACTAGATTATTAAATCTAAATGAAGAACTCTGAATAAAAAAAAACTAAAACTGATATTTTTTGGTGAAATGTGTTTAACTGATTCTCAAAAATGAATTTTAATCTTATATTTCTAAACATGGCATCATGTATACCTGAATCACAAAATATCAATTTATTTATTTTTTTCTAAAAATAAATATGAACGTTCTTATAATTTATCCAAATTTCAATTTTGGTGGTCATGTTCAACGAGTTGTAAAAAACTTACTTTTAAAAAATGGAAATCTAGTTGGGTTAAGCTAGGGTTTCCTAGGACAGCGGTGCCCGTATTTTAACGGCCGTAGTGAACGGTGATGCGGTGGGACAGCCGTCGTAACGATGTCTAGAGAGTGGTTTCCTAGGGAAAACGGTGTTACAAT
>NW_028280008.1:0-94541 GCF_059751315.1 Micrasema longulum | reverse complement strand
CTCGTGAATAGTTCTCGCCCTCAAGCCCAAGTGTATAAAGAGCCTGGCCACTGTGTGGAAGGCGAGAGTTTACATTTTGCTAAATCTCCCCCTCCAAGCCCAAATCCGTAAAATATCGGGCATATTATGTAGGGGGCGAGCTCTTTAACATCCTCAGGTTTAACCAGTGGTCCCCCGAGGATGAGGCTCCTTTTATGATGTAAAGCATCACATTCACATATAATAGGCAGGCGCCGTGGCGTAGTTGGTTAGACGGCCAACTGTGAAACTGGCGTCGCGGGTTCGATCCCGCCCTCTCTATCCTATCTGCTGACATGCCTCAAAATAGAGGCTTAGCGGGTTATTCCTTTTAAAATATATATATGTATGGGTGTTTCCTCATCTGCACTGCAGAACCTACATCTAAAAGTTTTGGAATGGTTTTTTTTTTATTTGAAAATATATTTGTTAACTCTTACGGATAATTATATTCATTTCACAAAAATAATCTATAATTTTTTAGTCATAATTTGTTGTTCAACAATGTTTGATTATGTCCAAATGCTTGCAGACTGGCTGGATTTCCTCCCTAGGGAGTTGTTCATATTTAAATTTATTTCAACAGAGAGGGAAAAAGTTTTCGAGAAGAAATTTGGAAGTCTAGGCATTTACAGGGCTTATGACCTGTCATTGGCTGGTTTAAGTGGCCACTTTACACACTGTGTAACATTCACCATTCTGCCCATGTTTGAACATCCACATTTCCTCAACTCTTCCATCTGTTGACTTTTGTGAAGTGAAAGAGCTGAAACCTTTATCAGGCGTTGCCTAGTAGGTGATTTGGTTCAGCCGGATGAATCTCACCCACGTGATAAAGGTTTCAGCTCGTTCACTTCACAAAAGTCAACAGATGGAAGAGTTGAGGAAATGTGGATGTTCAAACATGGGCAGAATGGTGAATGTTACACAGTGTGTAAAGTGGCCACTTAAACCAGCCAATGACAGGTCATAAGCCCTGTAAATGCCTAGACTTCCAAATTTCTTCTCGAAAACTTTTTCCCTCTCTGTTGAAATAAATTTAAATAATTTGTTGTTGTTAATATTTTTTTTAAATCTTTTGAAGAATTTGTCTTAGTCTTTTGTTTAGTTTTGTCTGGTAGTTTATTGTATAATTTCAGTCCCTGATTTATTAGTCTCAATTGTCCTTGTCTCGTTTTGGAATGTTCTATGTGATATTGTTCTGATATTCTTATATTATGTTCATGTTCATTGTTCATTGTATTAAGGTATTTGTTCAATCTGCAATGCCCTGGGCGAGCTCGCTTGATTCTGAGCTTATCAGGTCAAAAGTAAAACTTTGCGAGTACCTTTTTATCAGTTCCTTCGCATGGTGCTAACCAGGTACTTTTTGCGAGAGCATTACGCTCTACTTCCTGGCCCATGACCTAAGCTCAATCAATCCCGCCTGAAGAAACATCTCATTTCTCCTCTTAATCTCTACTCCTTTCTTGTTTCCTATTTTTTTATTTTTCCCATTGAGTAATGGTATTGATTTAATATAATTTATACACTTATACATTTATTTTTTGAAATCTTAAGCTTTTTTATTTTATGTTCTATTGAATATGTTTTGTAACTTGAAATATAAAAAAAAACTTTTATTTTGTTGGTTGGTTGGAAGAAATTGCCATTTAGAAATAAGCCCGTCAATGTACAAATAACATTGTGTAAAAAAAAGTTAAATAAATAAATGAAAATAACATAAAATAAAACATTAAATTGTAAAGAAACATTCACATTCTATCACTTTTTCACAATATTTTTAATAATCCCACTTGTTTATCTGAGAGAGCTCTTCCAACCTCTTTTCACAACACGGACTACCTCTTCGTTTTAGTAACGCGAGAACCCTTTTAATACCCTTTCATCGCTCTAATTTTCTTGCATCCCCTTTTACAATAGTACCTGCTCGATTGTGGAATAACCTACCTACTAATGTTAGAGACGCCTCGCCCCATCTTTATTTATTTTTAAGTCAAGATTAAAATGTCACTATCAAAATTTTTAAGTTGTTCCTTTATCCTTCTTCTTTCCTTCCCATCCCCTCTTCTCTCTTCATAGTTAAGTGTTAATTTAAATATATTTTTATCTTTGTTTTTAGTTTTGTATAAAATCTTAAGATTCAATATGTCCACATATTTGTAATTTTCTCAAACTAAACGGTTTGGGTAGGTAGGAAGAAATTGCCTTAAGGCAATATGCCCACCCTTATATGTACATAAATTGTATATGGTAAATAAAGTGTTAAATAAATAAATAAAAATATTAAGAAGTAGGGATGTTTTCTTGAAGCCAGAACCTACACAAAATAACGCAACATTTTGGAATGCAAAACCATTCGAATTAAATTTGACATCAATCGCCAATAATCGGCACATTCAGATCGAGATCAGTTGAAGGTGATTGTAAATGCAATTATTGGATATGCCAACCATACATTATAAGAAGAAAGACTTTCAAAACAAGTTTTGCTCCAAATGGCCACCTGCACAAAGCTTTCCTCGACACAAAATGTCATTTAGAAAAGAGAAAAGAATCTCTTGGCTTTTCTACAGTTATTTTTGTTTCGAATCAATGGATACTAGGATACCCTCAAGTAAAAGGGAATCAAGTTGAGGTTTGGAGGAGAGTTACTCGCGATTAGGGCTTCGATTTGGGACTTGAGACTTGAAATTTCGAGAACCACGGAGCATTTTCAGTATCAAAATTTCGAGACCAAATAATGATCTCTAAGCGGAAGAGAACGCGTAGCTAGCGCGTAATTTACATGCTAATTAAAAATATAACTATGGCACTATCATACCTTTTGTTGGCTTCGGGGTATAGTGGTAATTGCGTTCGCTTACCTTCGCCTTGCCTTCGAAATATTTCATTAAAAATATGTTCTCACACTAAAATATTTTATAGTTCCTGGACCGGCACCTGAATCGTAAGACTGATCATCTTTCGTTCATTTGACAAAAATGATTTAGTTACGTTGTGATTTGTGTACCAATGCAGTGCCCTTTGCACCATTAGGTGCGGAAAGGGAATGATGATGATAATATAATATTATGCAATACTAGTGAACCCGACAGGCGTTGTCCTGCTTCTTGCGCGAACGTTGGCTTGCCTGAAAAGGCAGAAAAATACTTTTCAATGATAAGTAGGTACCAAGGTATTTGTTTATGATTGAATTCCAAAACATAAAATAATTCATTATCAACAATCAATCAAAACCAATCGATGGGCCAAATATTATATACAAATTTGATATATCAGATATAAGGCAATTATATATAACTTGAATAATTATGTTTGTGAAAGCAAATTATTCTTCCAAATCCCAAAAAGAACACTCCCACACTACCAGAAGTCAAACTAGAGGATGGGTCATGGGGTCTATCACAAACTCTGAATTCGGGCAAAGAAATTTCAGGTTTCTGGGCCCCAAAATATTCCATATTTATTTATTTATTTATTGTGGATAACTTATATAGCGCCATTTTCGTAATAAAATACCCCAAGGGCGCTTTACATGGTGATTCTATTGTTAAGTTAATTTAATTGAAGCTTTTAAATTTGTAATTTAATTAAAATAATTTATTTTGTTGTCACATGCTACGGATTTATTCAAATGATTTAGAGAACAAGTGGGTTTTAAGTTTTTTCCGAAACATGTTACCCGAACGTTCGAATTCAATTAAATTCGACATTTACTAATTATTTAAAAAATAGCACTCTACGAAGAATACAGATTACATATAAACTTCGTGACAATATGTAATAATAATTTTATATATGTTTATATTTGTAAAAATAAAATAAAGTGTTCAGTAGACTCAAATCAGTGTTTGATTTCTAATTATAAGTTTAAATATGGAGTTCTACAAAATGAACACCAAATCAATCAATAACAATTAACTGCTTGGTACACTTCCACTTATTTGTTTGACCAATTAGCGCTTTCACCCTCCAATGAGCATCTTCAGACTGGCGAATATTATACAGTGTAAGGATTATATTGTAATAAAACAATAAATGTTTTTCATATAATATAATCCTCTCTTACAGTACACCGCCAAGACATATTTTAATAATTTGTCCCACTCTGTTCCATTGAAATATTGCGTATTGTATCTCTTTCAACTTTTTCTAAAAATGTACCTACTATTTAAGATAATATTTAGTTTTATATAAATTATATTTACACTGTATAATATTCACCAGTCTGCAGATGCCCATTAGAGGATGAAAGCGCTAATTGGTCAAACAAATAAGTGGAAGTGTACCAAGTATTTTTAATTAATAAATTATATATAATATACAGTCGGCGAAAAATACAAATGGCGGCAATGATTTATAAGAAATAGTAATTATTTGTTGGTTTTTCTGTAAATAAAGTTACCGTAAAACATTATTATGGATAGTCAAATATAATGGTAAGCTGCGCATAATCGCTTCGATAGGGACGAGGTTGTCAATTTTTTTTAAAGTACGAAATTAGCAAAAATTTACAAATCTGCTTTCCTTCCATACTCTTTTACTTTTATTTGCTTTTTATATATATTGATAATTTTTATGTTTTTCTTATTATGTATTTTTGTATAGTTTAATTTAGTACGTACTATTATTTGGCATATGATTTATTGCTCCTATTCCTTATATTTCTTACTATAATTGAGTGAATTTCTAGAAAACATGACTCAATTATCATTTCAATTATGCTTTTATATATATATATATATATATTCTTTTTCTGTTGATTTAAATCATGCTCTTATTTTGTGTTATTTTTTTTTTAATACTACTATATTTTACTATTATTTTGTTGATTTTAATGATACCACTATTTTGTATATTTGATTATGTGTGATTCTTAATTTGTATAATTTATATTTTAAAAATTATTTCTGATTATCTGATTTGCATTGTATTCTTTGGAATTTGATTATTTATTACATTTACCTTTTTTTCTAGATTGTGATTCTATGTCATTATAATTTGATCTAATTAATTTTACTATGTATTTTTATTTTTATTTATTGTGGCTTGACACGGGCATAGCCTAAAAAGCCTTAATAAGTTTATAAATATTTAATTTTGTAATTTTGAATGAATAAATAAATAAATATACGATTCGCCCCTGCCGAATTGGCCGTTTTGTTGATTACGAGAAATAGGAGGGGAATTTCAAAGTGACGTCAGAGCAATGCGCGCGAGGGTCTAAATTTGGGCTTGGGTGGGCACGGCGCGCGCTCAGTTCAGTTGCATCTCCGAAACGAGTTATTTTTTTAATTTCAACTTTTTTTCTGACAAACTAAACAAAATAATATCCCGATAATTAGAGTAACGTAGAGTACTTATTTATTGTTCTTGAAGATTTATATCGATAAATAAATTTAAATGATCAATGGTCAAATTAAAGTTGAAATGTCCAGATACTTGAACTTGTACATTGACAGTCAACAAGAGTATTGCAAATTAAACCTGATCCAACTCTTTGTACATTATGTTGCAGGGTTGGCACAATAAACTGATTAATTAATATATAATGTATTCCGTTTTATAAAACGTATTTTTTTCTTTTCGTGGTTGTTTTATTTATTTATACTAGCCCAGAGGGCTTTTGCTTTACAGGTACAAAATTACAACTCAAGCGTTTTATTACAAAAGTTAAAATGTAGATCTAATTAAAATATTTCTAATAAATACAAGTTTTTTAACCATTTAAACAAATTATGACAGTTTTTGGTAAAAAAAAATAAGTAAACTTAAGGTATTATTTAAGTGTAGGTTAGTAAAATACAAAAAGTCAATGATTTTAACTGCAGTCAAAAAATGTAAGTTATTTAGATTTTATTGCCGTAAGAAACTGACAACGGGAAATGAAACAAATAAATTTCTCCATTATCGTTTCCGAGCCGGTGTAGTCTGACGATTTGAAAATTTGAAAAATAATTTTAATTGGTGTCCTGACGAAGAGACGGTTACGTCTCAAAACCGGTAGACATAGAAAAGTTGGTAAGTGGTTATATACAAATATTTAGTAAATTATTAATTAGCTATGCATTCATAATTAAGTTTTTTTTGTTGTTTTTTTGTTGTTATTGTGTTATTTATGTATTTTAAAGAAACAAACAGTCAACAATGATATAATAAGATATAAGATATATGAGTAATAGTTTTGATTTAAGGTAATTTGTAAACAAATACGTTAATTTATATTTTTATATATCTTTAGCTTTTTAATCCTTTTTTTCTATTAAATATGTTCTGTAACTTGAATTGTAAAAATAAAACTTTTATTTTATTGGTTGGTTGGCAGAAATTGCCGTTTGGCAATAAGCCCACCAATGTACAAATAACATTATGTACAGAAAGTTAAATAAAAAAAATAAAAAGAACACATTTAAAAAAAAATACGGTTTAAAGACAGACCAGCAAAGTTTCTAAATAAAAATCACACATGTTATTAAATTGTGTTACAACAAAAGGATGTGTTAATGTGCATTTGTATGAGAGTAAGTGTAGATGTGTGTTTATGTGTATTAATGTGGGAGTAAGTGTTCAGGTGTGTAGAGATGTGAGCATCATTAAATTCTAAGTGGGATCGTATCGCAGCCAGAAATAAAAAGTCTTAATTTATTTTTAAATAAATTAAGGGGCATGTAAAATATATCAATAGATGAAAAAAAAAACATAATAGTTAAAGCAAGAGGAAAGAGTGTTGTGCATAGTTAGTGCTACACACTGGCAGATGGAATAAATACTTATTTCTTGTCACGCGAAAGTGTTATATTAGTTAGAGAACTATTTATACCGTAAAACATGAAAACCTCCATTTTAGAAAAGGCTGAGATATGTTAGAAATAAACTATTCTAATCAGAGAATGCTCCGTATTCATGTTCTAATTTATAAGTTTTATATTGATTCCCTGGTATTAAATATGTATATTTATTTATGTAATAAATAAATATGTTCTCACTGCTCTAAACTGTTATTTTAGTAACAGTTTGACGTACCCTGACTAGTTTTTTCAAAACGGTTTCAGATATTTTGCAAAAAAAAGCAAATACCGTTTCACTAAAATTGCTAGTTGCTATTTCGGAAAATAAATGTTCTATTTTTTTTCATAATCTTCTTCATCTTTATTCCCTTTCCACACCTAGTGGTGCATAGGGAACTGCATTAATACACCAATCACTGCGTATTTTAATATTTTTTGTTACATGGAGGTAAGATGATCAGTTTTACGCTTCAGGTGCCGGTCCATTTTAGTGCTAAAAAAGCGTTTTTTTTTTAATATTTCATTTCAACCATGTCGGGAATCAAACCCGAGACCTCTTGCATGGCAGGCAAACTGGCTGATCGGAAAACCGTTTTAGTTAAAAACAAATAAATTTAAAAAAACGTAAATTGGAACAGCCCTGACAGGTTACGTATTGCCCATTATTTCTACATTACTAAAATCATATAACAACATTCTGGCAAGAAAGTAAAACAGTCTTGTGTGAGTACCCATCAAACCAACATCCACACTCCACCTAAGAATACTTCCGCGGTCATTGCAATTAAAACATTTAAATTAAGAACGCCGACGACTCCATAGACAAGTCACCGAATTTCGAATTTTGAATTTCAAATTCCGAATGGAACGCGCTGTCAGTTTGCCGTCAGAAGTTCGCGTTTTTTTGTCCCTGTGAATTTTAACGTATCGAAAGTTGTTCCCGAATAAAAAATAAGGTAGGTTAAAAAAATACTCACGTACATAAAATTAACAGAAATAAATCATTAATTTAGTTTGCCTTGTGGTCTAGTGGTTAGGAGAATTACCTACATGGTCTCGGATTCGAACCATGATAATTTAGTAATGAAATATTTGTTTAAATTGACATTCGTTATGACATATAGGGAAAATATTTTTGAGATAGTAATTTAATTATTAAAGAAAACAACAGCCGTTACAAAAAAAAAATATGGTTTTATGTACATAACGAAATATAAGAAAAAAAGCGTACCCGTGAAAAGCCACTCTGTATAATTTATTTATTTAACTTTTTGTACATAATGTTAATCGTACATTGGCGGGCTTATTGCCAAATGGCAAATTCTTCCAACCAACCAATAAAATAAAATCAACATTTTACAACAGAGATGAAGAACATTTTAAAGAAGGTAATATAGAAGTCTAGGCATCTACAGGGCTTATGGCCTGTCATTGGCTGATTTAAGTGGCCATTTTACTCACTGTGTAACATTTACCATTCTGCCCATATTTGAACATCTATATTTCTTCAATTCTTTCATCTGTTGATGTTTGTGAAGCTAAACAGTTATTTTTTTTGTTTTTTTTTACAATATAAATAAGAGGTAAAACAGAGTATTAAAAATAAGGATAATTATATAGCAATGAAATATAAATTAACAGTTAAAATAGTAAACAAAAAATCTCAAAAAGGCGTGGCCTGTTCGTGGGTATACAAGAATTGTTTATGAATTTTTGTTCCTATAGGTATAATATTTTTCTGTAGTATAAGAAAGAGAGAAGAAAATATTCTGTGAAATATTATAACGTCCTTTTTTATTTTATAGTAATTAAAAAAGGAAATAAAAAAAGAATAAAAAAAACATAAAAATATTCCTTAAAAATACTCCCAACACTTATGTATGGAAGTGAAACATGAAACTGGCAGAGGAAGGATGAAAGCCGAGTGAACGCGGTTGAAATGCGATCTCTTAGACGAATGTGCGGGAAATCAATGTATAACAGGGTTACGAATGATGAAATCAGGCGAGAGTGTAAATCTGAGACAAGTATAATTGATAAGATTAAGAAAGGGTCTCTGAGATGGTTTGGTCACGTAGAACGAATGGACGACTAGAGAATGGTAAAACAAGTATATATTGCAAAAATGAACGGCAACGTTAGACGAGGACGACCAAGGAAGACGTGGCATGATCAGATAAACCAAAATCTTAAGTCTGGTCATGTCAAAAGCAGACAGAACCGAAGGGCATGTATGACAAGATGTATGAATATGCCAGGATAGACGTGTGTGGCGGTCCATTCTCTCTGCCTACCCCTACGGGGAAATGGCGTGATGGTAGTAGTAGTAGTAAAAATATTCCTTATTATTAAAGGCCAACAAAATATATCATGGAAATAAGAGTTAATATCTTTAGTTTGAATCCAGGATAGTGCGTGTATTTTAAAAGAAGGAAAATTTTGAAAGTTTGGGATCAATGAAATATTATCAACAAAAAAAGAGTTGAAAATTTTTGAGCCTATAAAATATGCATGTCCCTGTGCGAGCCTCCTTTTACAATGTGGTATTTCTAGCACACGATTCCTTCTTTGACTTAATCTATGTGAATTAGTTGTTAATACATTTTGGTTCTTAAATATATATTTTAAACATTGAAAACAACATATTTGTCTTATATCTAAAAGTTTAGCTCCTGGAACAATTGGAAAGAGATATTTATGTATCTTTTTGCTGTATATTTATCGTTTTTCAGTACAAAATTTTGACCAATCTCTTATTTTTACCAGTCTGTTTTTTGGTTGGCTGGAATATATTGTTTTTAACAATAAGTCCGCCAAAATACTTATTCTTTGTACTAGAGGTTTAAAATAAATAAATATCTCACCTTAAAGTCATTGTAAATACATTCTATTTTCTAAATTGTTTAAATTCGAGATACACCCCATTTTACTAATGAAAAATGTGACAGATGACAGATCGCAGGCTTATTCCAGCATAATACCGCGTTGAACGCAGGTATAAATGTGGAATTAGGTTTTTTGGTCGCTATCCCAGCTCTATATAAGGTATAACTTTACACGAGGCTTATAAGTAATGATTTTTACTATACATCCTTATTCTATATCACTATGCTAGGCGTATTTTTATACTAGGTTTATAAGGAAGGCTATGTGCAACATTCACCATTCAGCCTATCTTTGAACATCCATTGTAAGCAATATTATATTATGACCTAAGGCAATTCTGAACCATTTTCGTGGCCGTAGAAAACAGTTTTATCTCGTGTATTTACATACAAAACACACGAGATAAAAGTATTTTATACGGCCGCGAGAGCATTTGGAATATCACCCCAGAAGCTCAATCACAAATAACTATCGACGTGATAATAACTTCGTGACGTGATAATAATAATTTCTCACCATGGTTGTTTATCGTATTCGCGATCACAATAGAAGATCCGTGAAAGTCTATCATTGAATGTCAAAATATTTATGTTTCGCGACGTATAATCCTGCTGCGCAATCACATATTTGAATTTCACCGTGGTAAATATGGAAAATATTTAAAAACTGCTATTTTTATTTAGTTATTTTTGATTTATCATGCTATTTATTGCATTTAGCCGGTGGTTGGCAAGCCAAATGTTTTTTGTATCAGATACTCATTACTATTTTGCAAATGTAATATATTGTATTATTTTTTATAGTAAACGCCGATTTTTCGCCAATGAACGGTATTTATTTACGAGGAAAACAAAAAACAAACCGACACGAGCGTTGACTTAGAGATTACACACGCGTAGACTTATGACTGCGATAGCTTAAGCATGTTCATTATTGTTCATTGTGATCGCTCAAATGCTTAGCATGTTTTTAAGCACGTCGATAGTTATTTGTGATTGAGCTAATGGTAGTTGAATTTGTGTATCTGGGAAGTACGTTTATCTTTTAAATATGTAATATGGCTTCGCTATTTATAATATTAATGCATATTCCATCATTACTGGGACAAGTAAAATTCAATATTCCGACTCGTAGATTGAGAAACAATGAAGTACTGTTCATCGATCAGCATAGAACAAACTATGGCCTAAATTCTCCAATGACCCGCCTTTGTCGTATTGTTAACTCAAGACAGGATCTGGACTTTTTTTGTTTAAGTTTACAACGATTTAAACGAGCACTAAATAAATAGTCCAGATCTTGTCTCGATGTCCCTTATGTTTGTCAATGCTTCTTTCTTTTTTCTTTAAATGTTTTAAACTATTATTTTATTGTAATATTTAAACCTTATAAATTGTATACATGGACAATGTCCGTTAATAAATGAATGAATGAATGAATGAATGAATGAATGAATGAATGAATGAATGAATGAATGAATGAATGAATGAATGAATGAATGAATGAATGAATGAATGAATGAATAAATAAATAAATAAATAAATGAATAAATGAATAAATGAATAAATGAATAAATAAATAAAAAAAATATTAATTGACTTTATATTCTTACTAGTTACACGAAGCAATATGTATTTGAATGTACGAGATGCTTTATTTTTTATTATTTTTTTATTATAGAAGATACATACATGAACAGAAAAATATAAAAGGAAAAATAATGAAACCCACTAAACCGCGAAACCGGCTTGTCAGCAGGTTTATTTTTTTTCCTTTACAAAAAAATTACATAAATTTATAGAGTAATATAAACATTATTAAGAACTAAAGAATAAGCAAACGTATTTTTAATTTTGTGTTTTTTAATATTTATTATTATTATTTTTTAATTTCTTAAGTCACATATTTTATCTATGTACCATACTTGTAAAAGCCCTCCGGGCGTCTATGTGAATTAAATAAATAAGTGAAATGTAAAGCTACTCATTTATGAGTAGTTTTGTCAGCTTCAGTTTGATATGCGTATGCGGTTTCTTAACTATTATAATAGGGACATATCACTTTTTTTTTTCATTTTTATAGTAATAAAGGTCTATTAAATACTTTCCAGAATTTATTTTTTTTGATAATTATTAGTACCTAGCATAAAAAATACTTTTAAATTTGTAATTTTGGCCTCTTGCAAAAACGGACATTCCATTGGCCACGCACCTAATGCGTCACGATTCATGTTTATTTGCTCCTTGCCATTGAAATCACGAATCTTGACATCACAACAACCAAGACCAAACACGTCACGTTTTTCTACGAACGTAGTTTTATTGAATTTTTTTTTTACATTTATGTTTGAAAATATTTCTCCACAATATTCAAATTTATTTTGAAAAAACAATTCTTCTTCTTCTTCTTATGGTTCCTCTCCCCGATGGATGTAGAAATCATCGTTGCGATTCTTACTTTCTTGGCAGCTGCCCTAAACAAGGACTGAGTGCTGCAATGGAACCAGTCGCGCAAGTTCTTAAGCCAAGAGATGTGCCTTCTACCTGCACTGCGTCTTCCTTCAATCCTTCCCTGTAGAATGACTCGTAAAAGGTTATATTTTTCGCCTCTCATCACATGCCCAAAGTACTCAAGTTTTCTTTTCTTTATGGTCTTCAGTACCTCTTTATCTTTTTCCATCCGTCGGAGAACATCATCGTTTCGGACTCTATCCACCCAGGAGATTTTTAATTTCCTCCTGTAGCACCACATTTCAAAGGCTTCGATTTCTTTTTACAGCTAAACTAACAGATAAACTCAGATACTTGTTTTATGCTTTCCAAAGACTGAAAAATACCTTAACCAAAGAAAAATTAAAAATGGTATCTTACGCTTTAATTCAATCTTCAATAACATATAGTATAATAGGGTGGGGAGGATTCTTGGACGTGCATAGTCGCTCAATAGAAATTGCACAGAAAAATATAATTAAGATAATACACAATATAGACTATTTCCTAGTAATAAATTATACATAGAGAGAAGACTCCTTAGTTTTAGAAAATTATATTTATTTTAGTACTTGAAATATGTTTATTTGAATAGGGAATTGTTTTTTAATAATTTAAATCGTATCAGTAATAGATCTGATAGTGTACTGTCAGTTCCAGGATGCAGAACTAAGTTCGCACAGAGACACTCCTTACACGTTGCTCCAAGATCCTTCAATCTTCTAACCAAGGAACTACAAAACATTAAATCACTGGTACAGTTTAAAGTAGGTTTGAGGTCTTGGATTAGCATGGAAGGAACAGATAGACACATTCTCAAAAAAATAAAAAAATAAATCATGTTTTCGTAATATCAGCATATGTTATTTTGGTTTTTCTTTTCTTTTTCTTTTCTTTTCTTTTCATGCACATGTCAAACCATATTTATAGGCTATAAACTTTTTTATTTATATCCCGATATACAGAGATGAGGTAGAATTTTTTCAAATTCAGGAATATGGATATTCGAGCGTTTACAGGGCTTATGACCTGTCATTGGCTGGGTTAAGTGGCCACTTTAAGTAGGTACTACAACATTCCCCATTCCGCTTATTAGCGAATATCCACACAGGTAACATTTTTGATTTTTGTATATATGTTATTAAATGAGAAACCATTCACATTCAATATCAATACATAGATGGCGCTCCAACTCGCTTGTTTAAAAAATTATATTTATTTCAGTGCCTGAAATATGTTTACTTGAATAGGGAATTGTTTATTAATAATTTAAATCGTATTATTAATAGATCTGATAGTGTACGGTCAGTTCCAGGATGCAGAACTAAGTTCGCACAGAGGCACTCCTTACATGTTGGTCCAAGATCCTGCAATCTTCTAGCCAAGGAACTACAAAACATTAAATCACTGGTACAGTTTAAAGTAGGTTTGAGGTCTTGGATTAGCATGGAAGGAACAGATAGACACATTCTCAAAAAAATAAAAAAATAAATCATGTTTTCGTAATATCAGCATATGTTAATTTAGTTTTTCTTTTCTTTTTCTTTTCTTTTCTTTTCATGCACATGTCAAACCATATTTATAGGCTATAAACTTTTTTATTTATATCCCTACAGAGATGAGGTAGAATTTTTTCAAATTCAGGAATATGGATATTCGAGCGTTTACAGGGCTTATGACCTGTCATTGGCTGGGTTAAGTGGCCACTTTAAGTAGGTACTACAACATTCCCCATTCCGCTTATTAGCGAATATCCACACAGGTAACATTTTTGATTTTTGTATATATGTTATTAAACGAGAAACCATTCACAAGCTAGTTGGAGCGCCATCTATGTATTGATATTGAATGTGAATGGTTTCTCATTTAATAACATATATACAAAAATCAAAAATGTTACCTGTGTGGATATTCGCTAATAAGCGGAATGGGGAATGTTGTAGTACCTACTTAAAGTGGCCACTTAACCCAGCCAATGACAGGTCATAAGCCCTGTAAACGCTCGAATATCCATATTCCTGAATTTGAAAAAAATCTACCTCATCTCTGTAGGGATATAAATAAAAATATATACCTACTCCCCCTTGGGAGAAATCAAGATTTGTGTATGTACAAAATACACGTACCAAAAATAATGTTGTATAAACTTTTTAATTATTAAAAAAGTAATGACCCACGCTCAGACGCTGAAGTCTTTGTGGGTTATAGCTTAATTTTAATATGTATTTTTCTAATTGTATTTCTATTTCAATAATATTTGTATGGAAAAATAAACAAAGAAAAAGTGTTTTGGGTGAGTGTCTACGTTTCGACGCCATAAAAAAGTACCGAGAAGACGTAACATTGAGCAATGCTCATTCGGAGGTATAAATTAAAGTCTCTACTGCAAAGAAGGTTGCAAAATACAATCAATTATTCTAAATCTATTTCATATATTTTTATCGGTATTCGTATTATGATATTCCCCTATTCTATGACTATAATCCAGGGAGAACATACAGGAATAAATTTGTATAAAGAGAGTCGAGATCGCGTTTCGTCTTAATGTAGTCATAAAGCATTTATTATAATTACAGGTTACGAACAATTTCTTACAATAATTATGATTATGTATTTCACTTGCTTGAGCTCAGCTCAGCTAACGCCAGACATAATATTATCGTACCAAACTTTCGCCTCTGCGTACCTAAGTATTACCTTCGGTAGTTTGAACATTTGAGTTTAATTGCATAATAAACTCACTTAAATTACAGCTCAAATTCTTATGATTGATTGTTTAATTTTTTGCATATTTAATCTGATGTTTTTTATTAAAAGATATTAAAACAGACATGGAAAACAATTAAGATAAGAAAATATGTAATTTAAGGCATTCGCAGGGTTTTTGACCTGTCATTGGCTGTTTTAAGTTGCCACTTTACACACTGTGTATTTTGTAATTTTCTGAAACAAAGAAATGTTCAGGTTTACTTAGCCTGAATACCGAGCCATCATGTTATTCCAGGTAATGAAAAATCCGATTCTTTAGCTAAGGAAGATACATATAGTACATAAGTATTAAAGATAACACTTTCAAAAAAGCCACTATACGGTATAACTATTATCAAGGAGTGGTTAGATCGAAATCTTCTTTCGCTAAATTGTAATAAAACACTGTTTATTCCATTTCACAACTCAAAATCATCTTCCTCTTCTTCTTCCCTTAATGTAATGTTTCATAATAAATATTGTCATCTTGACATATGTAATAACTGCGAAAATATGAAGTCTGAAAGGCGCATAAAATACCTGGGAGTAATCATTGACTGCCAACTTAAATGGACTAATCATCTTGAAGTAATTGTTAATAAACTAAGATATTTAACCTATGTGTTCAAAAGACTAAGTATTTACGCCCAGCTAAATACAATTAAAATGGTATATTATGCACTTGTACAGTCATCGCTTTCCTATGGAATAATTGGATGGGGGGGAACTTACAACAATCATATTAAACCATTAGAAACTGTTCAAAAATTATGCTTCACAAAAATCGCACTTTTCCCTCTTTCCAATTGTTCCAAGAAGCTAAACTTTTAGATCTAAGACAAATATATTGTTTTCAATGTTTAAAATATATATTTAAGAACCAAAATTTATTTACAAGTAATTCAAATAGATCAAGTCAAAGAAGGAATCGTGTGTTAGAAATACCACATTGTAAAACGAGGCTCGCACAGAGACATGCATATTTTATAGGCCCAAAAATTTAATTCTTTTTACTGATAATATTTCATTAATTCCAAACTTTTAAAATTTTCCTTCTTTTAAAAAACATGCACTATCCTGGATTCAAACTAAAGATATGAACTCTTTTTTTCTATGATTTATTTTGTTGCCCTTTAATAATAAGGAATATTTTTGTGTTTTTTAAAAATATTTTTTATTTCCTTTTTTAATTACTAAAAAAAATACCATATTATATTTTACAGAATATTTTATTTTTTCTCTTATGTTATACACAAATATTATAACTGTCCATTGTTTATTATAGGAGCAAAAATTCATTGACATTTTTTTGTATACCCACAAACAGGCCATGCCTTTGTGGGATTTTTTTTGTTTACTATTTTTCTTTTAATATGTATTTCGTTGATATGTAATTATGCTTTATTTTTTTAACACTCTGTTTTATTATTATGTTTATTGTAAGAAAAAAAAAATAAACTAAAAAAAATATATACCGATATGTACAGAAAAAGGCCTAGGAAGAAATACTTTTGTTTGGAACAAATCAGATAGCGTTTCCTTTTAACACACTACCTAACAATCAAAATTCCACCTAAGTTAAACGTCTAATTATTTTTTAATCGTTAGGTTGCTTTAGCGTGACAATTATGCTAAATAGATTAGTCAATTTTTTAATTACACCAATTCGTCTTGATTTGTACATATGTTTTCAAATGAAGTACAGCAAAATACATATATGAATAATAAAAATACTATTAATGTTGTTATAGAAAATAATTATTCATTATTGTGTATCCAAAAATATACGAATCGACAATGTTTTGAGTAGGAACAAATGTTTGTAGACAGGCTGAATTTCCTCCATAGGGAGTTATTTAGATCTATATTTGTTGCAACAGAGAGGGAAAACCTTTTTGAGAAGGGTTGTTCATGGGGCAATGCATTGGTACACTTATCGCGGTGTATCTTGATAATTTTTGTAACATGTAGGTAAGATGATCAGTCTTAAGCTTCAGGTACCTGTCAATGGACTATTTATTTATTTATTTATACTTTTACATTGTTTGTATTTTTTTTTATACAGAATAATGTTCCCTCACTGGGGTGTCCCGTGCCAAGGGAAACATTTTACAAAATGTGAAACATGCCTAAGATTAGCTATTTAACAAAGTTAACATAATAATAACAATTAAAAAAACCCAATTAATCTAATTAACCTAATTGTCATTAACATAATAAACAATAAAAAAACTAAAATAATCATAAAAAACATAACTAATTTATATAGACCAATAGAACAAATTTCATAAACAGCATACACATTTTACCTATTTGGCTTGATCAACTCATCGATCCGTGCGCAACCCACCTCCACTATCCATTTCTTAATAGCAATTTTCAAATTCGTTCAACATTTTCAAATTCGGCATAGTATCAGACTCCCCTCTCCCCCTTCTTGTTTCTCTCCCCTGCAGAAGTAAAAAACCATTTGCGTTTTTTGATATTTTATTTTTTAAAGTTTTATTATATACAATATGTCTTCTTGCTCATACTGATCATTGTGGTTTCGGATGTGACAGAGTTTAATGAACACCCTGTATAGACGATACAATGCACAATTGTGAGTTCACTGGTTTGCAACGGAACATAGTGATAATAAAGGCATACGAAAGAAAAATTACAGTAAGCATAAAGGAGAAATTGGAAATATATTTTGTGTTGGATTCACTGCATAGCCTGGAGTATATCATTTTTTTGTAGTCCTGTGCAGCAATCTTCTTGGTTATATTGACTTTAAGCGTATTTCAGCGGTTGGTGGTTTTCAAAGAACTGTCCAACTGACTATGCACCAGGATCCAACCGTGTATAGAAGCGATTATGCGCAGCTTACCATTATATTTGACTAACCATAATAATGTTTTATTGTAATTTACAGAAAAACAAATAAATAATTACCATTTATTTTAAATCATTTCCACCGTTTGTATTTTTATCCTAATATAAACATAAATATTAATAAAGCGCACCCAGCGCCTGCGGTGAGCCAAGAAACTAGCCGATTATTCCAGCTTATTTTTTCGTACAAATAAGTATACTATATTTTAAAAGTCTTAACCTCAGTGCGGGTTTTTTCTCCTAGATTTAACTTGCGGATTACATAATTTGAAGATTCTTGATTTGAAAAACAGTATTTCAAACATTGTTTCTTAAGGACTATTTTTCTTTGAGATAGTACTTTTGACATAAGACCATAATTACATTCATGCGTCGTATTGCAGGACAAATAGCGCTCCACGCGGCCGTTTTTAGCGCTATTAATTAATATAACAATTCGGCCAGTTGACATTTCAATTGAATACCTAATATCGACTGAATTCATAGTGGTATTTTTTATTTATTTTTTAATGAATTATATATTAAAGTAATGGATAATATATCTATGTAATATAATATATCACGGAGTTACATAGTTTGAGTTGATTTCATGGATGAGAGTTGTTGTATCACACAGAACCACAGAAAAAGATCAATTTATAGTATATATTACTTACATTATATTATGTACCTCCTATGTAGGTGCAAATATATGATATTTTTTTGTAGCTTACCTGTAAATAAACCATTTGCCATTCGCCACTGCTATACACTCTCGGAGCAATAACACTAATATTGTCTTTGAGCGAAGCTTGTTCTTGCAGGTAGGGGTTACATTATTTTCAGCTAGGGCACATCTCGCGTATCTGTTTTGCTGGGTTCTTTGTTCACTAGTTTTAGTTATTATTAATAGAGGCTAAATATGAAAGGCTAAATATTATTATTGTCGATGAGACTCAGCTTCGGTTTGTGGCGGAGAGCTGAGTTGTTGTGATGATGATCCAAGTCTTGTTTTTGGTGATCTGCAGTCTTATTCCGTCACAATTTCGTTTCCTAAGTTCGTTCGTTCGTCAAAATCGTATTTATATTCATTTATTTAACTTTTTGTACATAATGTTATTTGTACATTGGTGGGGCTTATTGCCAAATGACAATTTCTTTCAACCAACTACTAAAATAAAAGTTTTATTTTTATTATTCAAGTTACAGATTATATTCAATAAAAAATAATAATTAAAATAAAGATATATAAAAATACAAATAAACGTATTTGTTTATAAATTACCTTACATTAAAACTATTACACAACGGGAAAAAGGAAAAAACAGGCAAAAAGAAAAGAGGAAAGATTAAGGAAGAGAAATAAGATGTTTCTTCAGACGTGATTTAAACAGAGATAATGTAGTAACATCTTTGATGGTGGATGGGAGATGATTCCACAGTCGAGCCGCATGGACACTATATGAGTTAGAGAAGAAAGAGGAATTGGGGATGGGTATTAAGAGAGTGTCTTGAGAATTAGAACGAAGAGGTCAACCATGAACTGATAAGCGTTAATTTTTTTACGAAGGTATAAAGGAGCGTTAGGACTATGAAGTATGAACAGAAGTGAATTTTGCTTTCGTTCATACGATACAAATGAATTTACGAAACGAATAAGTTAAAGAATAAGGCCACTGAAATCTGTCCGGCTTTCCATTGCTTTGATATCCGTTTATTAATTTCTATGAATGTTTTAAATAACAAAAATAATTGCCAAAAAGCTGAGAGGCTGTTTATGCGATTTTTTTAATCGTCGCTTTAAATTAGTTGCATTCTTCAAAAATATTAATTAATGAACAACTTGTCCTTGATGGATGGTGAAATCTTATGAATATATCAAATTAATTCAATGATAATTAATAGGATAATACATTTAATGGAATAATTTATTTTCCTATGCACTGGTGGTCGCAGAAAGTGATAGATCCGTGATTATAACAAATAATATCGCGAGATTAGTTTTTTAATTTAATCGCTTCTGCGCCAGGAGCGAGATATCTCTTAATGTAATGTGGTAGTATTCTGGATCTTCTCTACCCCCTAGGGAGTGGTTAATTCGAAGTTTTTTTTTTATACGACGATACAGAGAGCGAGTTCTTTAACAGTATCAGTGCCTCGATTATGAACGCTATCGTCATCAGTACATATCGAGACGGTATTTACCTCGGTATGTCGTACCGACTTGTCGTCTCGGCATCATATGATCGAAACGAACCAAAGAATGACCGCAAAAATTAGTCCGCATTCCTTACTTCATTGACATTTAAAATAGTTTTCATTTATATTTTAAATTGGCGTCTATGATAGAAAGTGCCAACGTCAAAGCATAATAGCTTCTCCAATAAATCCCAATTCAAGCAAATAATGCTCGCTTGAACATAATTTTTATTTAACTTTTGACAATTACCAAGACCCCCCAAGCCCAGATACGTAAGTATTGAATTATTAGGCAGGAAGAGAGCTCTTCTTCAGGTTTAACCAGTGGTCCCCCGAGGATGAGGATCCTTTATGATGTAAAGCCTCACATTCACATAGAACACGTATGGGTGTTTCCTCATCTGCACTGCAAAACCTACATCTAGAAGTTTCGGAAAGGTTCATTTTGGCAAGGTGTTTGTTCAATCTGCGGTTCCTTGTAAGAGCTTTAGTTAAAACCCTTACTTGATTTCAGCGGATCTTTATTAGATCGAATGAAAACCTTTAATGGCCCAAGACATAAAACACAAATGAAAATCACGATCAAAAATCTACATTTTTTTTTGCGTTGCGCTAATAATATGATACATGGACATTTAACCAAATAGTTTTGACGTAGTTCAATGGTCTATTAACGAATAATAACAATACACAGGATGTTCTTTAAACCTCGTCACATCCGAAACCACGATGATCAGTATGAGAAAGAAGACATATTGGCACATTAAAATATTTTTTTAGAACGACTAAAATCTTAAAAAAGAAAATATAGAAAAAAAACAAATGGTTGCTTACTTCTGCAGGGGAGAAGCGAGGGGGGCGCGGCCTTGCGGTTCAGACTCCCCCCTCCCCCTCCGCGTTTCTCTTCTGCAGAATTAAGCAACCATTTGTTTTTTTTTCTCTATTTTATTTTTAAGTTTTTAATTGTTCTAAAAAAATATTTTAATGTGCCAATATGTCTTCTTGCTCAAACTGATCATCGTGGTTTCGGATATGACAGGGTTTAAAGAACACCCTGTATATCTGAAAGCATGTTTTCAAGAGATGGAAGAGTAGAAAGAGATGTTGAAAGGAGAGTGAATGCGGGCAACAGAATGAACGGCGCACTAAGCACAGTAATTGCTAATAAAAATATGTCAATCGAAGCTAAACTGGCAGTGCACAACGGAGTTTTAGTCCCGACATATGTATGGAAGTGAAACTTGGAACTGGCAGAGGAAGGATGAAAGCCAAGTGAACGCGGTTGAAATGCGATCTCTTGGTTTGGTCACGTAGAACAAACGGACGACGAAAGAATGGTAAAACAAGTATATATGGCGAAAATTAACGGTAACGTGAGACGAGGACGACTAAGGAAGACGTGGCATGATCAGATAAATCAAAATCTTAAGTCTGGTCATATCAAAAGCAGACAGATCCGAAGGGCATGTATGACAAGATGTATAAATGTGGAAGAAGCTAGGAATATATGCCAGGATAGACGTGTGTGGCGGTCAATTCTCTCTGCTTAGTGTGTGGCGGAAATAGCGTGATGGTAGTAGTAAAACACCCGTGAAGTTTCTCATTGTCTACACGTTACTGTTAAAAAACGAAATTCGACATTTCATTTTATTTCATTGGAAAGCCAACAGACATTTATAAATTTATAAGAATCATTTATACCATAAATACATATCATAAAGTCCAATTAGAGGCTTCCACATAATATTGTTATTGTAAATGTTGTCACATAACATAAAATAACTAATTATACAAAACTTATAATATTACTAGAAATGTAAATGTAATACATATTAAGTTTATATTTGAAGCACTAACTTTGTGGTTATTCGTTATTTATTTATTTATTTATTAATGAAATCATACAGTCTTTATATAAAACAAGGTACAAATTAACAATTTTAAAAAGTAAGACCAATTACAGATTTCACACTAATTTATTATAAATGCAGGAGGAGAGGGGAAACATAATTTAATTCTAAAAAAGTAAAAATAAAAATATTACATAAAAAGTTCATAAAAAGGAGAAGACATTGTAAAGCTACTCTACTTTCCTCCCTCTCTCTCTGCTTCCATGAACATTTCAATTTGATTGTTAAAAAAATCACAACTAACAATAAATTATTCGATGCAGGTAGTAGATGTAGGTAAGTTTAAATTAAGAATTGAAATCAAATGATTAAAATTAAAAGTAAAAGTTAAAATTAAAATGAAAAGTTTAAATTAAAATTAAGTTAAAATTAAGAATTAAAATTAATAAGTTAAAATTGAAAGACAAAATTAAGAATAAAATTATAATAAAATAAATAAAACAACTTTGTTTTTAACCACTAATTTTAACTGAGTTACGTTAACCTTAACAAAGAAGCTTGTTTGCTTTGAAACCGGTCGGTGAAAAATAAAAATTAGTGGTTAAAAACAAAGTTGTTTTATTTATTTTATTGTAATACATATTATTCCAAATATATCTACTTTTAAATATGGGTCGCACAGTGCAACTGTGTGAATATATAATAAAAATACAGTTGACCACACAGGGTACATTTATAATGTGCCTGCATACAGAACGGCACATAACCTGCATAATATAGGCGGCAGATTCAAGGTATACTATCGTATACTATCGTATCCCACTAAATTCATCATAACTTGAATTTAGTGGGATACGATAGTATACGTAGCTGCCATTAAAATGTAGATACAACTAAATGAAGTGCTGTATACACCATTGATTTCAGATAAGGAAAAGCAGAAAAACGCGCATAACACGTGTGTACTACAATTTAATAAATGGCCATTGCATAAGAGTGCGCATAACTGTTAGGAATTTTAATACGAGCAATTTAAAGTTTATTGTGTAAGATAAAACAAAAGGTTTTATGATTTCTCTAAAGAACCGTCAAGGCGAGATGCGCATGCGTGAACACTAAAACCTTAATTGTTTTCTTGAACGGTGTTGTTAAAAATATCATATTTTGTTATTCAAAAAATATTGAATGAGGACGTTTAGTGTTACAGGAGTTGGATAAAAAAATGTTTGCTTAGACGTGGTAAAAATTTGAGCATTTAATTGTAAAGAAAAGTTTCTTGAAACGGTAAGGAAAATTTATAAAAATGGAACGAATTATTTTGTAACAATAATATAATCATGAGACCCTCAAAACAAAGACAACTTAAATAATACAAACTGATACCACATGTGAACAAAGGACATTTTGAGTATTTTGCAACTAAAATCTATGAGCTACTTTGACTGTCCATAAAAACAATTAGAAACAAGAAAATTTTGAAAAAGGCTATAAAAAAATGGATAGTGTAGCTAGGTAGAAATAGAATGGATTGTCTTATTCGCCCAAACCAATATTGTTTTAACTGCTCCACAAACGTACAGTTTATAATTTATTTTTACTATTTATTATTGTTAACTATGTACTTCTTGATTGCCTTCTTTCAGCACAAAGACGCTATGGCTATCCGAAATCAGAGAGCTCCTTCAGTTTATCAGCTCAGCTCCTTTCAGGGCAGTTTTTTTCGTTCGGCAACGAGTATTTAAATTTTTAATCGTTCTGAGGTTGGCATTTTTTTTCTAAAAAGCCTATTAAAAATATGAGAGAAAAATAAATAAATTTCGAAGTCGAATTTAATTCTGATGTCACTGACAGTTTTGAAAACGAACGCCTAGATGCACAGATAATGTGGCTAGATTCTGCCCGGTTAGCATGTAAGAGCATCTACGCGTAAATGTTGCCACTTTAAAAAATTATCAAATTTTATTCATCTGTTTTACTATCTTCTTGAGTGTAAGTGTCAAGACGTCAAAAGAGCTGGCTTTGTAATCGCTCGGTAGATAAATGCAGACGATCATTAAACGTACCGTCTTAGTAATTAGTAAAAATCATATTCAAGCGAGTATTTTTTGCTTGAATTGAGATTTACTGGAGTTTATAAACGCTTCGAAGAAGGCAATTTTTATCAAAAAAGACTATTTAAAATATAAATGAGAAGTATTTTCTGTCGGTAAATCGTTTTTTTTTTCATAGCCTTTTCACGGGTTTTAACCCGATTTATCAATTCAAACTTCTCATATTTATTTGAAACGATTAAATAAGTCATTTTCGTATGATAGTTTTGATAAAATTAACCTTTATGGAGAGCCACATTACGCATTGCAATGTTCGCCCATATACAGGGCCTCACTCCTTTTTTTGTGCTTTGTATCCCGGAGCCATGTAAATACGTGATTATAATAACAACGCGTTGTGTCCCGGTCCCGTGTTTTCACGTGGTTTTACCAGCAGCGAAAAAGTACTAATAAAAGTCACTGGAGTCAATAAAATGCACTTTCTTAGACACCTGGTAAACCACGTGAAAACACGGGTCCGGGACACAACGTATGGTTATATAATCGCGTCTTAACACGGCTCCGGGATACAAAGTGTTAAGCGTCCGATTTCCATATTATTTAATTTCTACAAGATAATCTCCCTACGTTCATGGTTCCAGGTGTAAATTTGTAATGAATTATTCGCCAGTCGAAATTGTAACATTTTCTATCGCATTATGAAATGATACCTAATATGCGTATCTAGAAGAAATTTCTAATGTATTATAATAATTTGGTCAGCCATACTTCGGAACGCATTAATTTGTATGGTATGAATTCTCTGCAAAATAGGCGTCGGCGTCGTAAAATTGTAACAGAAATCGAGAGCTGAAATTAGTTTAGAAAGGTCATTCGAATGTCAAGTTCAATGAAATCGCGGACGTATAAGATCAAGACTCACTTTCTCTATTGCCACGGCCCTGGCACGTACGTATAAAATAAATACCATATTCCTTTATTTATCGCATCAGCAGCTCAATCGTGCTTAAAAAAATGCTAAGCATATGAGCGATCACAATGAACAATACATTCAATAACGTTTGAGTATGTCCAAATGCTTGCAGGCTGGCAGGATTTCCTCCCTAGGGAGTTATTCATTTTTAAATTTATTGCAACAGAGAGGGAAAACATTATTAAGATGGGCACATAGAATTAGAGGGCTTATGACATGTCATTGGCTGGTTTAAGTGGCCACTTTACACACTGCGTAACATTCACCATTCTGCCCATGTTTAAACATCAACATTTCCTCAACTCTTCCATCTGTTGACTTTTGTGAAGTAAAGGAGCTGAAACCTTTATCATGCGGGTGAGATTCATTCGGCTGAACCAAATTACCTACTAGGCAACGCCTGAAAACAATTTTCCAATTTTTATACTTCTTCTTTTACCAATAAATTTAAATATAAATAACTCCTTACGGAGGTAACCAGCCAGTCTGCAAACATTTGGACATACTTAAACATTGTTGAATTAACTACCTGGTAAAAGAAGAAGTATACAAATTGAAAAATTGTTTTCAGGCGTTGCCTAGTCGGTGATTTGGTTCAGCCGAATGAATCTCATCCGTATAATAAAGGTTTCAGCTGTTTTACTTCACAAAAGTCAACAGATGGAAGAATTGAGGAAATTTGGATGTTCAAACATGGGCAGAATGGTGAATGTTACACAGTGTGTAACGTACCCACTTAAACTAGCCAATGACAGGTCATAAGCCCTGTAAATGCCTAGACATCCATATTCCCTTCTCAAAAATATTTTCCCTCTCTGTTGAAATAAATTTAAATAATGAACATGCTTGAGTTATCGTAGTCATAAGTAAACGCGTTTGTAATCTCTCAGTCAACGCTCGTGTCGGTTTGTTTTTTGTTTTCCTCGTAAATAAATACAGTTCACTGGCGAAAAATCCATTGCCACTTTTTCATTCGCTTTATTTGAACTGTCGAAGGTTTTTCAAGAATAGCAGTTTGACAATTGTATGGAAGAACTGAAAGGCTTAAGAATGGGAGCAAAAATGGGTGATTAAACTGTCAATTGTCTTTTGTATGCTGATGATGCCGTACTTCTTGCTAACAACTTAGAGGAACTGCAATTCTTGGTAACAAAGTTCTACGATGTATGCAAGGGAAGCGATTTGCTGGTGAATGTCGGTAAATCGAATGTGATGGTTTTTGAAAGAAATGAAAGTATGACTTAATGTGAAATCACTGTGCATCGGGTTATACTAAAACGGGTAGAGGAATTTGTGTATCTGGGAAGTATGTTTATGAAATGACTGAAAAACGTTTTGAAAGGAGGGTGAGTGCTGGGAACAGAATAAATGATGCACTTAAACCAACCTTGGCAAATAAATGTTTGTCGCAAGAGGCAAAATTAGCAGTTCACAATAGAGTCCTGGTCCCGACCCTGATGTATAGGAGCGAAGTATGGACTTGGGAAAACAGGCATGAAAGTAGACAGAATGCTGTCAAAATGCGATCTCTCAGGCGATAGATGTACAAATGTCGAGATCTGTACGTTATGTAAGGCTGAGATAGGCATTATTGATAAAATCAAGAAAGGAGCTCTGCGCGGGCTTGGACATGTAGAGCGAATGGACAGCGAAAGAACGGCTAAAAATATTTACAATGCGAATGTTGATGGATGCAGAAATAGAGGAAGATTGAGAAAGACATGGCATGACCAAATCCAACAAATACTTGAAGACGGACATGTCAAAAGTAGGAATAATTAGCGCGCGTGCATACGAGGATGTATGATTGTAGAGGAAGCGAGATATGTATACGTTTCTTTGATATATTTTGTTGCCCTTTAATATTAAGGATTATTTTAATTTTTTATTTTATTTTTTATTTTAATTTATTTTTTATTTATAAATCATATAACACAAAGTATTTTATAAGTATAATACGTTGAATTACATTCCCAGGAGTTACAAAAACTCAATTCGGGACATAATTAATATCAGCATTTAGAAAATAACACATATTGAGAACAACAAAGAAACAAAGCAAGTTTAGCACCTTTATAACTAAATATACAACAACAATATATACGCCTTAAACCTTTTCTTACACAAGTAGAAAAAATATATTTAAAAACCATTTTAAGAATAAAAAAAAGTAGTGAATCCACTAAAGGAGATAAGGTCATTAACATCACATGCCATGCAGATGATGCTGCCATAGTGATGATGAGAACATATCCATCTCAGTTAGTAAACATCTGGATGCCTAAGAAATGTCGTATAGTACAATGAACGCATGATAATTGGAAGCATAATTCGGATATACAAAACGTGTGTCAGACCAAATCATGGTGTTTACAACAGAAGTGAAGCTAGATAGAGAGAAAATCAAAAATAGGAAAGACCAAGTAGAAAAACTAAATAAAAAAACTAAATAGAAAAACCAAATAACTGCTCAGAACGTCAGATATGAAAGTACTAAAGGAAATCGCAGGGAAACTCAAAATTATAAATTCTTTTATTACCTTTTTTAATTGCTATAAAATAAAAAAGTACAATATAATGTTTTACAGAATATTTTTTTTCTCTTTCTTATATTACAGAAATATATTATACCCGTCTATTTATTATAGGAGCAAAAATTCATAAACATTTCTTGTATACCCACGAACAGGCCACGCCTTTGTGAGATTTTTTGTTTACTATTTTTACTGTTAATATGTATTTCATTGCTATGTAACTATCCTTAATTTTTTTAATACTATGTTTTTCCTCTTGTAAAAAAAATGTTAAAACGAAAAAAAATATTAAAAAAGATAGGGTAACATGGCGTTCTATCATCTCTGCCTACCCTTACGGGGAAACAGCATGATGGTTTGATGTTGTTGTAAAATCTTCAATTTTTTGCATGTGTAGTGACTACACAGCACCGTAACGTACGGATGTTTTTGGTTAATATTCTATTTAAATATCTAATATTGTTATTTCGTCAAATAATTAAGTTAATCGCAGATTTAATAAATATATTCAAATCCATTAAATTTAGTACTCAAATAAACACGTTATCTGAGATAACAGAGTTTGAAGTTGTAAAAAAAAACGTAAATACAAATATATCTATATATCTATCTATCTATCTATCTATCTATCTATCTTCTATCTTATATCTTCTATCTATCTATCTATCTATATATATAAAAATGAATCGCCGTGTTGGGTCTCGCAAAAACTCGAAAATGCCTTGACAGATTTACGTGCGGTTTTTTGCAAATTTTTTTAATTTACGTACTCAAGGTTTACAAATAATAACATCTTCAATATGTTGAGTAGAAAAAAAGTTAGAAGCAAATATGTGTTTTCATCGATTTTCCAGAGTTGCATTCGTCTAAAATGCATATTTTGAAAAACACGGAGGAATTTGTTTTTTGTGCATTAAAAAAATTGTATTTTAACGTTTACAATCAACAATTATTTTTAATGGATACTAACTTGAATAATTTCCTTACAATTTCTTAATTTCTACACATGAGGTTATTTTTAATGGACTTTTAATAATGCCTTAATAATTTTATCTGACTTTCGATACATTTTTGGAAAACGTATTCTTACCCGAAATGCATCATTGTGGGTAAGTAGAGCAAAGTTTGACATTTGCGAAATTAATACCATATTTGAAAATCAAATTTTATGTTTTGGAATTCAACCATAAACAGATACCCAGGTACCCACTTAAATAAATTATTGAATATCATTATTTTTTGTTTTGGAATTCAATCATACACAAGTATCTAGCAGGGACGAACCGTGTAGAGAAGCGATCATTCGCAGCATACCATTATATTTGACTATCCATAATAATGTTTAATAGCATGGACCGCCTTTGGTAAGCTCTCATATATCCTAAAATCTCTTTTAAAAAAGTATTGACATTACTTAAAGAACAAACTTTTTGATGCTTGTGTTCTCCCTGTACTGACACATGGCTGTGAAACTTTTAAGTTTACAAAAAAAAATTACACAAATTATCAGTGACACAGAGAGCCATGGAAAGGAGAATGCTGGGTATTTCGTTGAGAGACAGAAAAACCAATACATGGATTAGATCGAGAACAAAGATCACCGATGTGGTCCATAGGGCTGCCAACCAGAAATGGAGCTGGGCTGGTCATATAGCCAGAATCACAGACTCTAGATGGACCAAAAAGTCCTGGAATGGCAACCCAGAATGCGTAGAAAAAGTGTCGGCAGGCCTCAGACAAGGTGGTCTGATGACATAAGACGAGTCGCAGGAAGTGGTTGGATGCGGTTGGCTCAGGATAGGGAAATATGGAGACTAAAGGGGGAGGCCTATGTTCAACATTGGACAAGAGATATTGGTATAAGAGATCCTTTATTATCATTTTTCAGGTCTTACCTAAGTGAAAGAAAACAGTTGGTTCAAATTAATAATTTCTTGTCTTCTCCAATCACTGTTACTTCTGGAGTACCTCAAGGAGCCCACCTTGCTCCATTATTATTTAATATTTTAATAAATGATATTATCAATGTTTTTTGACAACAAGGTACTTAAACTGATTGAATCTCCCAGTGATTGTCTTCTTTTTCAACATGATATTAATTGTTTTAATGAATGGTGCGACATCAATTGTCTTCAACTTAACATTGACAAATGTAAAATAATATCTTTCTCGCGACGAAAAAAACCTATACAATTCAACTACAATCTGAAAAATACTTCCCTTTCAATGGTTTCGTCAATAAAGGATCTTGGCATTACTTTAGATAGTAAACTCTCCTATCGTGAACACATTGATAATATTGTAAACAAATCTCTCAAACTTCTCGGTTTTATCAATAGAATGCCGACGGACTTCAAAAATATTAATACCATCAAAACTCTTTATTGCTCACTAGTTCGACCCCATCTAGAATACGCTTCTCCTATTTGGTCTCCATTCTACAGGACTCATATTGACCATATCGAGTCTGTCCAACACCGTTTTTTAAGAAAAGTGGCATGGTTGCTCGGATTACAAAGGGGTAATTATTCTTATTTTGAAATAGAGCAATCTCTGAATCTGTCTTCATTGGAGAGACGTAGAACTGAGATGGACCTTATATGCATTTTCAAAATATTTAATGCTTAAAGTGATGTCCCATCTCTGTTGCAATCAATTTCTTTTCATGTTCCCAACCGTGTCACCAGAAGTCAAAATCTGCTATTTATAAAATCTTCTAAGAGCAACTTTGGTTTTTATGCCCCAATGTCCAGAATGTGTAGATTAGTCAATTCATCACACGACTTGGAATTTTTTGGGATAGATCTTCCGGCTTTTCGTAGATCTCTTCGCGACTAAACAGTGTGGGATGAAGTTGGATTGGCATGGTTTAGCTCAAAGTTTTTGATTTTTCGTTTTTTAAATATATTGTATACTATTATTGTTTTGCCCTTGTTTGTCTTTGCTAAATAGTTTTATGTTCTTTTTGTTCAGATTCTTGCATTTATGTTTCTTCATGTAACTGTTGTAATTGGCTTAGGCCGTATATATATAATAAATAAAGAGATGGCTGATGATGATGATGAATAACGTTTTATGGTAACTTTATTTACAGAAAAACAGAAAAACAAAGAAACAAATACTATTTCTTATAAATCTTGTAATAAATTTGACAGATCGTAAAAATAAAAATAGCCTAAAACGAGAAAGTCGAAAGAAAGTTAATACTTAAAATATAACATCGCGTCTTCTGATATGTGATAGTAATCTTTATTGTGTGTTTTATATTGCCCGATCGCTACAGGTCATAATGTGATTTGTGATGGGGACTATTTTGTATGTAAGAAAAAACTTCGGTAAAAAGAAATTGAAAGCGTGTTATGTTCGCAAACAGGTTCTTGGCGTACGAGTGAACAAAACTTCATTCAAAGAATCGTGTAGTTAATTTTTAAAATGGCGCAAGAAACGCTCCTACAATTTATGTTCGATAATGAAGAGGTTTACTGGTTTTTAAATATGTTTTTATTTGTTAATATACTTAACATATTACAACAGAAATGAAGAACATTTAAGAGAAGGTAATATAGAAGTCTAGGCATCTACAGGGCTTATGACCTGTCAATGGCTGGTTTAAGTGGCCACTTTACACACTGTGTAACATTCACTATTCTGCCCATATTTGAACATCTATTTTATTTTATTTTTTTATTTTATTTATTTATTCATTCAAAATTACAAAATTAAATATTTATGAACTTATTAAGGCTTTTTAGGCGATGCCCGTGTCAAGCCACAATAAAAACCAATAAAAATACATGGTAAAATTTATTAGATCAAATTATAATGGCATAGAATCACAATCTAGAAAAAAAGGTAAATGTAATAAATAATCAAATTCCAAAGAATACAATGCAAAAAAGATATTCAGAAATAATTTTAAAAATATAAATTATACAAATTAAGAATCACACATAATCAAATATACAAAATAGTGGTATCATTAAAATCAACAAAATAATAGTCAAATATAGTAGTATTAAAAAAAAAAAAACACAAAATAAGAGCATGATTTAAATCAACAGAAAAAGAATATATATATATATATAAAAGCATAATTGAAATGATAATTGTTTTCTTTATTAGTAATGTTTTCTAGAAATTCACTCAATTATGGTAAGAAATATAAGGAATAGGAGCAATAAATCATATGCCAAATAACAGTACGTACTAAATTAAATTATACAAAAAATACATAATAAGAAAAACATAAAAATTATCAATATATATTAAAAAGCAGATAAAAGTAAAAGAGTATGGAAGGAAAGCAGATTTGTAAATTTTTGCTAATTTCGTACTTTAAAAAAATTGACAACCTCGTCCCTATATTCCTTCAATTATTTCATCTGTTGATATTTGTGAAGTTAAAGAGCTGTAACCTTTATTTATGCGGGTGAGGTTAATCTAATTGAATTATTTCACCTACATACTAGGCAACGCCTGAAAATGTTATTTTTTCAATTTCTATACTTCTTCATGGACCAGGTGGATTCATCAACAACTCGGATTTATAACTCAAAATATTACTTAATAAGGTTGAATTGACCGAACCATATTAGTTTTATTTCCGTTTTTGAAGCAGTATTATACACCATTTGACGTTTAATCATCTGTGGGGCCATTATATCAAGCAAAGGGTCGTCGCATTAAAGAAAAAATCTTCGAAATTATCACGGTAGAGAAGATCTAGAATAACACCACAGTTGACAGCTTTTGCGAGATATCCTCCTGGCGCGATTAAATTACCAAAATAATCTTGCGAAATTCTTTTTAATAATAACCGATCTATCATTTACTGCGACCAACAGTGCATAGACAAACTATGTTAAATGTATTATCCTATTAATTATAATTGAATTAATTTGATATACTCATAAGATTTCCCCATCCATCAAGGACAAGTGGTGGATTAATTAATATTTTTGAAGAATGCTTCAAAGTAATCACTCTCTAGGGGGTAGGGAAAATCTAGAATACCACCACAGGGGTGATATTCCAAACGCTCTCGCGGCCGTAGAAACTATTAGAGAATTGTATATTCAACAAGAAAAAAATCATGAAGCTGATGACCATTGGGATAGAATCTCACAATGGATCTCCTCAAGAAGTCGATTGGGGTCCTACGAGAATTGTATTTTATTAGATTCACCACGTAAGGTAGCTTTGTAGTTTTCTAGTCGCTAAATAAAATCTTATCTTTTACAGTAAATTTAAAATAGAGCCTCATATGGTATAACTCCGAATATTTACTTATAAATGTATCTTGTAATAACTACTACTACCATCACGCCATTTCTCCACAAGGGTAGGCAGAATCTAGCCACAAACGTCTATCCTGGCATATATTCCTAGCTTCTTCCACATTCACACATCTTGTCATACATGCCTTTCGGTTCTGTCTGCTTTTGACATGACCAGACTTAAGATTTTGATTTATCTGATCATTCCACGTCTTCCTTGGTCGTCAGCGTCTCACATTACCGTTCATTTTCACCATATATACTTGTTTTACCATTCTTGCGTCGTCCATTCGTTCTACATGACCAAACCATCACAGAGACCCTTTTTTAATCTTATCAATAATACTTGACTCAGATTTACACTCTCGCATTTCCATCATTCGTAACCCTGTCATACATTGATTTTTCACACATTCTTCAAAGAGATCGCATTTCAACCACGTTCACTCGGCTTTCATCCTTCCTCTGCCAGTTCCATGTCTTCACTTCCACACATAAGTGTCGAGACTAAAACTCCGTTGTTTAGCTTCGATTGTCGTATTTTTATTAGCAAATTCTGTGCTCAGGGCGTCGTTCATTTTGTGGCCCACATTCACTCTCCTTTCAACTTTGTAATATACCATTTGGAAATCTTTAATTTAACATTATTTCACATCATCCTGAGAAATCTGTGAGAAGCATCAACTGAACGATTAATTTTTATGGAGTGCTTTGTTAAAAACGGAGTCGTTTGGTGAAGGGGACATGAAAGATCTCCATAGAGGCTTTTCTTGAATTTTCCATGTTCTTGGTCCAAAGCGTGACAATGGCAATTTTGTGTGTAAATCCGCGAGATAAAAGTGTTTTCTACGGCCGCAGGAAGAATATCCTACAGTAGGCCAGTCAGGAACTTCTATAGAATTTGCGCAATTGAAGAGGAAACCATTTAAAACTCTTCAGAAGAAGCCGGCCTGTAGACTGTCATCGAAAGGCCTTCCGTTCCAAGAGTGTTCTGCATTGCGAGTCCTCCTTTGGTTTATTTTACCAATGTCCTGCACTAACTTGACCATGCAAGATACTCCCTCTCGTGTGAATTCTTTACTAAGCATCAGCAATCCGATATCACATAGGTCGTCGCCCAGACTTTTGCATTAGGCCTTCAGAAGTTGTCTCTAAAACTTAAAAAAACAGTGTCCACTAAACACTAAACACCAAATCTAATACATTCGGAGGTAATAAGCCAAGTAGTATTTCGTGTTTGTGGAAGCAAGGAGTATGGGTTGAGGACGGTTGAAATCAGATTATTTGCACTTCCGAAATTAAACAATAGGAAATACTCTTAACTTAATTATTCAATATTTAGTAATTATAATATAATTTTATAACATAATATAATATAAATTATTATGAAAATAAAACTTTGTTATCAGTGTTAGACAATTTTATTATTTTACAAGAACACAACTATAGTTTCGGGAGAGCACTCCTCCCATCGACGGGTGATATAAAACTAATATAGTAAACACAGAGTATTGTTTACAATGTCATAGAATATCACAGAAATGTCACAGAATATTGTTCACAATGTCAATAATATCTAAACAAAAAATAAACAAATTAATCAGTGAAACTTAGAGCAGGGGGTTTTTTCCCCCTTATCTAAGGTGTTAGCTGATAACAAAGTTTTATGTTCATTCGATTCAATTAAAAATGTTAATATAATATAAGTCAGGTGGTTTGCAAATGAAAAAAAATACACATTTAGGTGTAGTTTAGAAACCGGTCTGTAATTAAATAAGTATTAAGTGGTTATAAAAATAGAAAAGTTGGCACCAAAAACGTAAGACTAATCATCTTATCTCCATGTAACAAAAAATATCGAGATAAGCTACGATTGGTGTACCAATGCAGTGCCCTGTGCACCATTAGATGCAAAAAAGGAAATGAGGATGAAAATAAAAGTGTTAATATTGTATTTTTGAATACATGTTTTTAATGCTCAAAAAATAATGGATGTTTTTTATTTGTTGCAGTTTCAAATTTGGAGGAAATCACTTTCTTCAACAAGGAATCGTCTTCAAAATGGCAAGATTGAATGCGAGAATACCTATAATACTCCTGATGTTTACTATAGTAACTTCGGTAAATGTTCCTCTAAGACCAGTTTTCGAAAGAAGCATCGAACCTGGAGCAATTTTTGAAAACCCCGTGGAAGGTTTATCTCCAGAAGTTGTAAGACAAAGGGCAAGGAACTTTGTGCAAAATCAACAGACAAGATATAATTCAGAAAAAAACAGAGTGCAAAAAGCTCTGGCAAGAAGATCTCAAGAAGTAGGCGTCGAAACCATGGATAGTTATATTCAGTCACATCATCAACAACAAGAAAACTATCAGAAAGAACTAGAAAATAAGTTCGTTAAAGAAGTAACAGCCCTGGCTAAAGAAAAAAATCTCACTAGAATTATAGAAACTAAAAAAAATGATACAGTAGAAGTTAATAGAAATAAAAGCAGCGGTGCTGAAAATCTACCAACAGCTCAAATACGAAATAAAAGGTTGGATTTAGAGCATCAAGCGAGCAATCAAAGAATCAGTGTCAAGCCTGGTAGAGGAGTGGAATATGCAGTTCATCCAAAATACCACACTCCCAGACAACAAAAAATCAGATATGTTCCAAAGTATGTACCCGTCTACACACCAAAGTATGAGCAACTCTACTATAGCAGATACCCTGCCAACGGACAAGAAGCTGCCATTAAAAACGAACCAACTCACCAACAACTCTACACTCAGGACATCAGCTCCTTAACTTCTGCGGCGTTAAACTACCAAAACCAAGAACAATTCAGCCAAATCAACGCCTACAAAGGTAACGACGACGTGGTCTCTCTGTCAGCGTTGTTAGGAAAAGATCCGAATGATCAGATTCAAGGATTGAATCAACTTCTTCAACAAAGCAATGCGAACCACAAGCTAACAAGTGAGGATCTGAGAAACGTAAATATAAATTTGAAATCATCATCACTGGATGTCCCGAGCGAATATTACTCAAATTATGAACAAGCTTACAAGTCTCCACAATATACGTATACGTACGAGCCGCAAGAAGCCTATCAGCACGTCAAAGACCACACTCCGATAACTGAAAACGTTCAAGATATTGCAGACACAAGAAAACCAGTTAAACTCATCACAAAACATGTTCCATTTGTTACTGAGCGACCGATCTCTCTTACTTCTTCCACGAATTATTACAAAGTTGAAGTGGCAAGTGAGGTTAAAGAAATTCCATCATCTGCGTCCAACGTCTTTACGTCAGGTCCGAGCCATACTCCTTATTCATCAGGATACGATAATGTAAGTACTGAAGATGAAGAACTAAACGATACTAACTTAAGCCATAGAAACCATAAAAACAAATACAAACCAAAAATAAAAATATCTGTAAACATAGACGAAGCAATAGATGACGGGGATAGCGCAGATAGTTCAGAAATTTTAAACTTTGTCACGACAATCAAACCAGATAAATACGGCAGTCAATTGAGTTTTGGTGATAGAATAGTCAAACGCAATAGAACAGTTACAGTAGGTCATACAAAACGAACAAAACGACAGTTAGATTATAAACTTCAACCCAGCCAAAATTTTCAGGATACTCCTCGAGTACAAAGATTCGGTACAACCCTTAGGCCTTTTGTCAGTAAGTTGAATTATACTAATAATAACTTCGCGAAAAATAAGCTTAAAACATCGTTAATTAATTCTTATACGACCAAAGAACCGCAAACTAAAACTTTAAATTCAAAGTTACCTTTAAATAAAATTAGCGATTTGTCCAAAAAAGTTAATTGTACCGAGTGTTTTAAAAGCAACGGAGAATCTGAATTTTATTATTACGATAACGGTAACAGTACTGATTCGGAGTTAGACGACGACTTTCCATCTTATGATGACTTGGCATATAACAATACTGGTTCGTCGAGTCATGTCTCTAATTTGAGTGTAATCCAAGTGAATGGCACTAATATTACGTCGGACAATCCACACTACGAAGCTTTACGCCTCAGAATAATCAGAAGACCAAAGCTATACAGACTCTTGAATGGTATCAAAACTCGAGTTTTAAATCCAAACTCAGGAAGATTTCAAAGATTCCTTATTAAAATGCCCGTCAAAGAGTTCATGTATAATGCAGCATACAGAAACGGTTTGGATTACGGAATGCGGGGAGTAAACGGAAATTACGATAATTTTTATGACATCACAGGAGAAGATGAAGAATATGTGGACGATGGGTCAAATCCTGACCACGATGACTACTACGATGAAAATGAAAGCGAATACGTTGATCTGGATGGAAGGCAAACGAACAGATACGAAAATATCATCGATAGACCGCCTTACAGTCAATACGCTTCAGGATTCAACAACTATAACGATTACATAGCAGTCGATGCTCCGACCAATCGACATCGAAACAATTTTAAAAATTATCGCTCTCCAAGTTTTGAAACAAGGGGAAGAGAAAAAAACAGATACGCGTCTGGCTACAGTCAAAATAACTATATTTCAGAAGACGATTTTACTAGAAATTATGGAAGTAGATACAGAGTTCCCCAAGGGCATGATTTTGACTATGATTTCACCCAACCTAACAGTCAATATATCACTGATCAAGACAGCGATGAGTACATAGATAGCTCAGAAAACTATTATAATGAGCAACAAAACTATCAACCTACAAAAAGTAATAGCGAATATTCAAATAAAGATTTCAGCGATTCTTACGGGAATTTCTACTCTAATAACCAAAATAACAAACTCAAAGACCCTAGCAATTACTACGTCGAAAATTTTAATCAATACGTCTCTAAACCAGGGCTCAGTGGCTATGCGAGCCATGGAGATTATAATTATCACCCACCAAAGCCTGTGAGTGTTTTCAACATAATTAGAACCGAAGGAGGCCACAAAAAGAGGCAGAGAATTAATGCTCACGATGAATCAGGAGACGTTATTCACATCGATAGTCTAAACGTGTTTCCCCATGGAAAGAATGGCTGGAAAACTCACCACAAGAGATACCCGGGAAGTTTGTATGGAATCCCGCATAGGCCGATTAAGCACAGGAAAAGGCGACCGAGCAAATGGAGGGGGTCCAGATATCATGGGAGGAAACACAGTTTCAATAGGAAGAGTCATATCTTACAGGTTCAGAAAAATATAAATAAGATTGAGCATATATTTAAAAGGTTTTAAACGTGTTTTTCACACTTGGGTTTAATAAATAAACAGTAAGCAAATGCTGGCATACTCGAGTATAATACCAGACAATACCACAACATTAAAATAGCGAGAGAAATAACAACGAATGTCTTGAGCAAGTAGAAGAATTTGTGTATCTGGGAAGCATGTTTTCAAGAGATGGAAGAGTAAAAAAAGATGTTGAAAGGAGAGTGAATGCGGGCAACAAAAAAACGGTGCACTAAGCAGAGTAATTACCAAAAAAAATATGTCGATCGAGGCTAAACTGGCAGTGCACAACGTAGTTTTAGTTTTTACACTTATGTATGGAAGTGAAACATGGAACTGGCAGGGGAAGTTTAAAAGCCGAGTGAATGCGGTTGAAATGGTATCTCAGACGAATGTGCGGGAAATCAACGTATGACAGGGTTACGAATTATGAAGTCAGGCGAGAGTGTAAATTTAGGTCAGGTATAATTGATAAGATTAAGAAAGGGTCCCTGAAATGGTTTGGTCATGTAGGGCGAATGGATGACGAAAAAATGGTAAAACAGATATACATGGGGAGAATAAAAATGAATGAGAATGAGAAGACGGCCGAGGAAGACGTGGCATGATCAGATAAACCAAAATCTTAAGTCTGGTCATGTTAAAAGCAGGCAGAACCGAAGGGCATGTATGACTGTGGAAGAAGCTATGTTAGCTAGGAATGTATGCCAGGACAGACGTGTGTGGCGGTCCATTATCTCTGCCTACCCCTACTGCGAAATGGCGTAGTGGAGTAGTAGTAGTAATAGTAACCACTCTCTAGGGTGTCAAAATTGCACTCCTGGGCTGGTATTATGAACGCATTTTTAGCGCGGTGTGGCGCGTATTTACGTACTAAAAACACGCTTAAAGCTAGGGTTTCCTAGGACAGCGGTGCCCGTATTTTAACGGCCGTAGTGAACGGTGATGCAATGGACAGCCGTCGTAAAGGTGACTAGAGTGTGGTTTTCTAGGAAAACGGTGTTATCAACACCATTTAACACCGTTTTCCTGGGAAACCACTCTCTAATCACCTTTACGACGGCTGTCCACTGCATCACCGTTCAGTACGGCCGTTAAAATACGGGCACCGCTGTCTTAGGAAACCCTAGCTTTATCGCGCTACAAAGCTAGGGTTTCCTAGGACAGTGGTGCCCGTATTTTAACGGCCGTAGTGAACGGTGATGCGGTAGACAGCCGTCGTAACGTCGACTAGAGAGTGGTTTCCTAGTGAAACGGTGTTAAATGGTGTTGATAACACCGTTTTCCTAGGAAACCACACTCTAGTCACCGTTACGACGGTTATCCACCGCATCACCGTTCACTACGGCCGTTAAAATACGGGCACCGCTGTCCTAGGAAACCCTAGCTTAAGTGTGCTCGAGATGTGCCCGGAGTTCTGAACGTTCGGATTTCAATCGTTTTATAAAAACCGTTCATAATACCAGCCCAGGGGCACTTAACCTTTTGGATTTTAATAGTTTTATAAATTCTTTTTCTTTATACTTCCCACTATCTCGTCTTCATTTCGGAACCTCTATCCTTCGAACTTTTAGGATACTTCTGCTCACATCTCAAAGGCTTCCAGTTTTTGACGATCCTTTTATCAGAAATTCTTACAATGTCAAATTACCGCTCACCTAGAATCTCCTAGGCACCAATTTTCAAAACTCAATTGACATAATCAAATTTACGATTTTAAGTAATTTGAGCATGCCAAGAATTTCTTGGCCATCCTCGTCCTACGTTACCATTCACTCTCGTCGTATTTGTTTTTATTTAACCACTATTGCATCATCCATTCGCTCCACAGCTATCCAAAATCATTGTAATATATAATATGTAATTTTGATGTATATAGTTTTAAGAGAGGAAAGGTACCCACATATTTGTAAATATTTAAATATATTAACATAGAAATAAATAAATAAATCTTAACATGATGTATTATTATTTATTACATTTAATTACTAAAAAATATTTATAGAATAATAACAAAAATTCATATCCCGAAATGTAAAAACCGTATAATAACAAAATTGACTTCAAATCATGATTATTTTATTTTATTAATTAAAATACAAATGTATAGATGTATAATTTTTTAAGCATACCATTTTTTAAAACTTAATCCCACATAGCACTTTTTTTTGGTTTGACAGGATTTAAGATCAAACCGCACTAGAGCGGCGCTGCGCAGCGCCGGCAACACGAAAAAAACATTTTCACTGTTCAGTAGCTCAATCACAAATAACTATCGACGTGCTAATAAGACAACAATTTCTCACCATGGTTATTTATCGTATTCGCGATCACAATGCAACACCCGTGAAAACCTTATATTAAATGTCAACATATTTACGTTTTGCGACGTATAATCCTGCTGCAAAATCACATATTTGAATTTTACCAGTGTAAATATGGAAAACATTCCAAAACTGTTATTTTTATTTATTGCATTTAGCCGGTGGTTGGCAAGCCAATTGCCAAGAAAAGCAGTTGCCATAGTAATTGTGATTTAATTTTAATTTTTTTGTATTAGATACTCCTTACTATTTTGCAAATGCAATAAATTTTATTATTTTTTATAGTAAACGCCGATTTTTCGCCAGTATTTATTTACGGGGAAAACAAAAAACTAACAGGCACCAGCGTTGACTTAGAGATTACACACGCGTTGACTTATGACGCGATAACTTAAGCATGTTTATTATTGTTCATTGTGATCGCTCAAATGCTTAGCATGTTTTTAAGCACGTCGATAGTTATTTGTGATTGAGCCACTGGATGAAACAACCCGCACTATAGTGTGCGCGATACTCCGTAAAAAAATTGTCGCTTAGCGCCGCTGAAGTTTAGCGACGCTATAGTGCAGTTTGACCTTTAAAAAAAATGTATATTTGCATTCCTATGATTTACCCGATTACTCAATTTCGGGGGCCGTTTTTAAAGAGCTGTAAATAAAAAAGGGTTCGAACCCCACATCTCTAAACCGGGAGTCCGAGACACACGCTACGGGGCCACAAGCCAGTTCATTATTTTCTCCAATACAAATACAAAGTGCAATTTATTTCAACCAACAATTTTTTAATTGTTTTTTTTTCAATAAATATCATGTAAGTCAAATTATTTAAAATACAAATTTTGGTATATTTTTCTAAAATTCTGTGTTCAATAATTAAGTCTTCAATAATTGTTTAAAAAAATAAAATAATAATATTATTTTATCTCGAAACCTTTTTTTGGTATTAAGTTTTTTGATTTATTTATGAATTTTTAAATACTACTAGCGGACTCGACAGACGTTGTCCTGCCCGAACGTCGCTTGCTTGCTATTAGCTTGGAAAATACTTTTCATTGATAAGTATATACCTAGGTACTTGTTTATGATTGAATTCCAAAATTAAAAATGATAAATATTCAAATATTGAATTTAAGTAGGTACCTAGGTTAATGGTTGAATTCCAAAACATAAAATAAATATTTTTTTCAAATATGGCATTATTTTTGCAAACGTCAAACTCCGATCTTCTCACCAACAAAGGGACTGTACTCATGTAGGAATACGATTTTTAATAATCTATTGAATTTAATATTATTTAAGTATTACCAAAAATCGAATTAAATTTCGAATGGTTTTGAATATATTCGTTAGTCTTTTAAGTTTGTTAGTAATATTTTCAATCTGTCGTTTCCACTTTAAATTTATATCAATAACTAGCGGACCCGACAGACGTTGTCCTGCCCGAACGTTGGCTTGCCTGCTATTACCTTGGAAAAATACTTTTCATTGATAAATAGGCACTTAGGTACTTGTCTGTGATTCAATTCCAAAACTAAAAATGGTTAATATTCAAATATTGAATTCCAAAACATAAAATAAATACTTTTTTAAATATGGCATTCATTTTGCAAACGTCAAACTCCGGTCATCTCACCAACAGAGGGGTGTACTTATGTGGGAATACGATTTTTTAAATGTATTGAATTTATTATTATTTAAGTATTACCAAAAAATTAGTAAAAATAAATAAATGGCTAGAAATTATAAGGAATTAAAGGAAAAAATGCTGTTTGTAAATTTCAAAAACAAACTTTTTTATACGCAAAATAACAACATCTTTCCATTTTTGTGTAAATGCATTCTCCTCAAATGCATCCCTGGTAGATCGATGAATAAAACATCAATGCTCCTTTCTTCTTTTTTACATATAAGATTGAAGATTTTAATATCTACGAACACGCTCAGCGCAAAGATCCATATTTTTCTGAAAACTGCACGTAAATCGGTTAAGCTGTTTATCAGAAGTTCAGTGACATCACACGTTTAGAGGAATTATGTTTATAAAGATAACTCCTAAGTATTTGACATTGTCTGTCCTATCCAATATTGGGCAATTACAGTGAGCACTTTGAAGACCAGTTGTATGACCAGTCATTAGCTGCCATTTTTTCACGGAACACCTATTCGATCTCCGTGGAACACTAGTGTTCTGCTGAACAAAGTTTGGGCAACCCCGCCTTACTTTAATTTTGATGGCGTGATTTTGAAAAAAACGTCATTTTAAAATGACATCTTTGGATGATTTTCTTACTCATTTATCAGACCACAGATTCACGTCAACTATCAGAAACAGTTTTTCTTCCAATTATTTATATATGTGAACACTCGATATGTAATTTCGAAAATTAAAGCATTACTTTAACACATGCATGTAAATATGAAAATAATTACAGTAAGTTTTATTTTTTATTGTATTATGGTGAAATATTTAATTGTTCAATAAATATTTGGAAGTAAAACAGCGTTTTATTTACTGTTCAATATTGTCTCATAATATATTTATTATTAAACATGGTCAAATTGAACGTAGTTATGCAGAAAGCAGCCAGCCATAGAAAAGTGAAACTGAGATAATAGCACCTTTGTAAAAAGAGTGAATAAACAAATCTACACAACAGTTGGAATGTTTTTGACTTAAATAAATGATAAACAATGAATACATAAGTTTATTTTTTGTATTGAAAACAAGAATTTAACTATGTATTTTACCAGTTTTAATCACTTTTACAATTCGTTAAGATTTTTCTAGTGCTGTAAGTGTTTTCTACAAATTGAGAAATGCCATTTTTGTGATGTACATCATTTTCAGAACGTGATTTTAAAAAAATTAGTATGAAAGTGGTCTGGCTGTTTTTAGCAGGACATAAAATTGACCTTATACTGCACCCGATAAAATCAATATATCATTTTTTCAAAATTGTGGTCTGGCTGCTTTCTGCGTAACTACGTTCAATTGTTATCAACATTTAAAGTATTTACATTGTGGTTTAAAGTATTAGTAATATTTTGAGTGTGTCCAAATGTTTTTTTTAATTTTTATTGAATTTTTTTGTTTTTTTTTTACAATATACATAAGAGGTAAAACGTACATAAGAGTATTAAAAAATAAAGGATAATTACATAGCATTGAAATACATATTAATAGTAAAAATAGTAAACAAAAAAATCCCACGAAGGCATGGCCTGTTCGTGGGTATACAAGAAAATGTTAATGAATTTTTGCTCCTATAATAAATATACAGTTATAATATTTTTGTGTAACATAAGAAAGAGAAAATAATATATTCTGTAAAAAATCATGTTTTTTAAAAAAAAAAATATAATCAAACATTTATTAGTAGTAAAAGTCAACAACATTATAGAAATAAGAGTTAATATCTTTAGTTTGAATCCAGGATAGTGCGTGTTTTTTAAAAGTTTGGAATCAATGAAATGTTATCAGTAAAAAAAGAATTAAACATTTTTGGGCCTATAAAATATGCATGTCTCTGTGCGAGCCTCGTTTTGCAATGTGGTATTTCTAACACACGATTCCTTCTTTGACTTAATCTATTTGAATTACTTGTAAATAAATTTTGGTTCTTAAATATGTATTTTAAACATTGAAAACAATATATTTGTCTTATGTTTAAAAGTTTAGCTTCTTGGAACAATTGGGAAGAGGGAAAAGTGCGATTTTTGTGAAGCGTTATTTTTAATAGACATTTTTGAAGAGTTTCTAATGGTTTAATATGGTTGTTGTAAGTTCCCCCCCATCCAATTATTCCATAGGAAAGCGATGACTGTACGAGTGCATAATATTCCATTTAAATAGTATTTAGCTGGGCGTAAATACTTAGTCGTTTGAACACATAGGTTTATCTCAGTTTATTAACAATTATTTCAAGATGATTGGTCCATTTAAGTTGACATTTTAAGGCAAGGGGTACTCGAAAATGTTTACTTTTGACCTGATAAAGCTCAGCCGGAAACGAGTGAGGATTGAGGAGGCCAATTAAATATTTTGTCGGCCTCGTGGTGTAATGATCAGCGCGTTTGCCTACCACGCAAGAGGTCTCGGGTTCGATTCTCGACATGGGTGGTATGAAATATTTATTTAATATAATGTTTTCATACTAGAATATTTCATAGTCTCATGGAACGTATTCTGATGGAAAATTAAAATTTATCTTCAATTTTATCTACAAAGTAAAATTAAGTTCTCCGTACGAAAAATATGATATTTGCTTACAATTTTTTTTCTAAACATGTTCAATTCTCGAGACTGACGAAAATACTTGGAATTTCCATCCAAATATACACACTTTCGTACATAAATATCGATATAAGTTTATACCGTCTCAGTATTCAATTCAATTAATTTATTGAAACATAACATATAAATTACAAACATATATTCAATACGTAAAAATTACAAAAAAGAAAAAAATACAGGAAAGAGTCTCATGTCAAAGTAGTGGGAGACTCCTGCTCAGAAAAGCCCATTTGGATACACAAAACAGATCAACATCCAGAGCGATGTTGTTCAGCATAGCGGTAGCCCTTCCAACAGGCAGGGTGGTCCTGTATATCGGAATATGAAACAATCTATTCTGACGCTGACTTAGGTAATTATCAGGAACATACAAACCAATGCTCATCATGAAATACTGATGAAAATAGCCGTTCATAATCGCGGCCTTAAACTGATACCTGATGTTAGACTGATCATCTTACCTTCATGTAACAAAAACGATCAAGATACGCTGCAATTGGTGTACCAGTACAGTGCGCTAAGCACTAATGATGAAGAATACGCCACCGGCTAATACAGTTGACCATACGTACAAAAACCATTTTATGATTATCAACTACGAAGTTAGCTACATTTTACAGCAATACAACGGGTTGTAGGAACTCAGGTCAAGGATTGCAAGCGCAAACCGAAACCGTCTGTTACACGTTTTTTTAAATATATTTTTTTTTATATGGGAGTTGCGTTATTATTTACCTTGCTTATGATATACAAGGTTTATGATTTAATCATCAGTGTGGCCATATATGAAGCAAAAATTAGTCGCATAGAAAAAAAACATCTCCAAATTAACCACTCTCCAGGGGATAAAGAACATTTGTAATTGCACTCCTAGGCCCCGATTACAACTGGAAGTTAACATTTATCTTCAACTTTATCAACAAAGTAAAAGTAAGTTTTTTGTATGAAAATCAGCATATGCACACAATTTTTTCTTCTAAAAATGTTCAACTATAGGTTACCTAGAAAGATTCTTTAAATGATCATGCAAATATACTCATTTTTGTACACAAATATCGATTTTTCTTTATAGACAGTCGAAGATAACTCTGTTAACTTCCTATTATAATCGGGGTCCAGGACGCCATTAAAAACAGCTATTTTTGCCTCCTGCGACAAATATGTATTTACCATGTTTGATCTGAGTGCACCATTCGACCCGTTCCCGGCACTCACCTCCATTAACAATTTCTCAATCTTTTCATTCCTAGTGAACACACTTCCTAGATACTCAAATTCTTCTATCTGATTCAGAAAAGTGAGAAATATATTCATGAAAAACGGACAAAGTGGGAAAAATAAAAAAACACAAGAGAAATAATTTTATTTTCACAATTAAACAAACACAAATTAAAGCAAAATGATTAATTGAATATGTAAAGTATTTCTTTCTTAAGACAGGGTTTTGGCATGTTGTGGAGCGGTATGTTGGGGAGCTATCTGGCGCGTACCACTTTTGCGTATTTTATATAATCAGAATTACACCGTTTCCGTGTGGTGCTTCTTAGCGCCTTCCGAATCCACCAATGACAGAATGTTGTGATGGATTTTCGGTTCCCTCTTCTTCTTTTTCTTCTGTGATACAAAATAGCTTCTTCAAAGCGATTATCAACTCAAACAAATTATTATTATAACATTATTTTAATATGACTTTTAACAATTACCAAGACGGTATGCTTAATGATCGTCTGTATTTATCTACCGAGCGATTACAAAGCCGGCTAATTTAACATCTCGATACGTACACTCAGGAAGATAGTAAAACAGATAGAAAAAATAAAAAAACATTTTTTTTTATAGTAGTAACATTTTTACACCTAGATGCTCTTATATATTAAGAGAGCAGAATCTAACCACTTTATCAGCGCATCTAGGCGTTTGTTTTTAAAACTGACATTTATGTCAGAATTTAATTAGACTTTTGACCAAATTGACTTATTTTTTTCATATTTTAAATAGGCTTTAAAGTAAAAATGTGCCTACCTCAGATAGATTAAAAATTTCCATAAATCGTAATTAAAGGAAAAATTGTTCCGTAGAATAATTTTTTTGTAACTTTAATGCGAAGATATGCGTATCGAGGGGTGCTAGACCCGTCGGTACAAACCGACGTTCTTACATCAAAACTCAAGGGGGGGGGGTCGGTAGTGTATCTTCGTTCGAGATAATTTATTTTCAACTATACCGTCATGGTGAGGGTAGGACGTCCTAAGCTTCCCATCATAATTGCGGCCCTGATCTTCTTATCTCCAACCTAGTGAAAATGTTGTAATCAAATTACCAGTCTTGAAGATGCCCACTTAAGACAAAAGCACTCGTTGGTTGAATGAAAAAAAGTCAAACTTGATCAAGGTTTTTTTTGATAATTTTATAAAAACCATTTATTATTATTATTTAAAAATAAATTAAATTGTTAGTTTTCTATTTTTTTACAGTTGAAATACGCCTCCCAGTACGAATTTGGTTATCGCGTCCGTGACGCGCACACCGGTAACGATTTTGGCCATACTGAAGTATCTGACGGGGAGAATGCGAGTGGCAGTTACCACGTTTTGCTGCCAGACGGGAGACTGCAGAATGTCAAGTACCACGCCGGGCCCGAGGGATTCAACGCGCAGGTCACATACCACTAAATCAAAAACAGGTAAACACATTGAATAAAAAAAAAAAACATAAATTAATTTTATGAAAATCGGGTAAATAAATATTTGATATACTATTATTACTAATAGAATAGAATTAAATAAATTAGGGTATTACTGACAAACCCAGCAAAATTAAAAAAAAAAAAGTGAAATGCGAATTGAAAGTTATTCATAACACAATTGTTTACAATAATTATAATATTTTTTTAACAATGTTTTGAGTATGTCTAAATGTTTGCAGACAGGCTGGCTTTCTTCCCTAGGGTGTTATTTCATTGAGTTTGCCAACTTTGCAATATTTCAGAAGTTGACATGAATTTATTTAAAATAAAACACTTTGTAAATTGACCACACAAGAGTTTAATACAATAAAACACGACTAGTTTCGGGTAATCAGTATTACCCATCCTCAGGTGTAAATATAAACTTATTTACAAAGTGTTTTATTTGAAACAAATTCAAAATGTTTTTCCACAAAGTAAATGCTGAAACAATAAATCATATAAGTTGCCATGTTTTACACAATAATTTAAAAGTCAGATTCTTACAAATAAAACCTGTTTTTTGAACTAAGAATGTTATCTAAATTTGTTGCAACAAAGAGAAAACATTTTAGAGAAGGTAATATAGAAGTCTAGGCATCTACAGGGCTTATGACTTGTAATTTGCTGGTTTATAAATGTTTTTCAAATGTTTTTTTAGTTTTAAATGTTCTTCATCTCTGTTTTAATTTGTAAATATTAACAGCTCCCCCGGTAGTTGAATCCAGTCCTTATCTACAAAAATTTGGACACACTCAAAATATTGTTAACAAATTCACCTGGTCCATGAAGAAGTATAGAATTCGAAAAAAGAATAAAATAATAATAATTACCAGGCTTTTTCTAGTTTGTAGGTGAAATAATTCAATTACACGAATCTCACCCGCATAAATAAAGGTTTCAGCTCTTTAACTTCACAAACATCAACAGATGAAAGAATTGAAGGAATAAAGATGTTAAAATATGGGTAGAATGATAAATGTTACACAGTGTGTAAAGTGGCCATTTAAACCAGCCAATGACAGGTCAAAAGCCCTGTAGATGCTTAGACTTCATAATTACATTTTCTAAAATGTTCTTCATCTCTGTAGTAATATGTTGATATTTAAATACAACAAAATTTTCATTTTCAAAAAATCACATTATCATGCATTCCACACGGACCACGTAAAATGGCCACTTAAATCAGCCAATGAGAGGTCATTATGCCCTGTAGATGCCTGGACTTCTAAATTACATTTTCATCTCTGTTGTTTTTTTTAAATTTTATTTTATTGAAATAAACGGCACTTAGTGCCTTTTACATATTAGTTACAAATACAATTAAATATACATACATGCAAGCATAAGTAATACAGAACATTTAAAACAATATTATTAATTAACAAATTAAGAAAGTCTAAAAAAGATAAACTATATAAAATAATAAAATATTATCAGTTATAGAATTATCGATAAAAAAAAGATAATTTGGTATTATAAATACATTGAACCAGTTAAAAAAAAAAACTGAGAAAACAATTTTGAATAACATAAAAAAAAAATATATATTTGTATTATTATTTAAAACTAATACTTAGGTAAATAGTATATATTTATGTATAAAAATATATAATGATGTAAAAAAAATGACGAAGAAAAATATTTGGTACTTATAAATTAATTCAAGAAAAGAAACGAAAAAAAAAAAAAACACTAATAAAGAAGTTTAAAACAATTCTTAACAATAGTAACAAATAGTTACCTAGAACTTTGTTAGTATTTAATTACTATGAAATATGTTAATATTTAAATGTAATAAATTTTTTATTTTCATAAAATCACATTATTACACATGGACCACGTAAAGTGGCCACTTAAACCAGCCAACGACAGGTCAAAGGCCCTGAAGATGCCTAGACTTCTGAGTTACATTTTCTAAAATGTTCTTCATCTCTGTTGTAATATGTTAATTTAATAAAATGTCCATTTTCGATGAATCACCTTATTGTGTATTCCATAAGGACACGAATGTCACACAGTAAAAAAAATATCACTGAAAAAACGATAAGTATGAGAGAGCGTCCTCTCACTTTGAAGATAAAAATTTGACTGAACTGACCAGAGACTATACGCGTATGAAATCACTGCCAGACGAAAGAGATTGTAAAATTGTTATACGAGAATTAAACATGATTGTATGAATTAACAATGATTTTCGAAGAAGCAACTGTTGCTTGTTTGGGCAGTTGTTTGCAACCTGACAAATCCAAACGCCGACATTTGTTTAGATAAATTAAATAAATTAACAATTTAATCATAGATTTAAGAATAGTCCAGAAACCCATAAAACAGAAGGCGACTAAACTACTTTTTAAGCAGTAGTTTTACCAACAATGTTTTGAATATGTCCAAATGCTTGCAGCGTTGCCGAGTAGGTGAATTGGTCCAGCCGGATGAATCTCATTCATATGATAAAGGTTTCAGCTCTTTTACTTCACAATAGCCAACAGAAGAGTTGAGGAAATGTGGATGTTTAAACATAGGCAGAATGGTAAATGTTACACAGTGTGTAAAGTGGCCACTTAAACTAGCCAATGACAGGTCATAAGCCCTGTAAATGCCTAGACTACCATATTACCTTCTCAAAAATGTTTTCCCTCTCTGTGTCAACAAATTGAAATAGAGTAGTTTTACGTTTTGATCCACTAATTTCATTGTAGACGTCACTCAATACGCAACTCCTGATTTGAATTCAACTATGGCCGTATTGTGTCGTTTTAAAGTGTAGAAATACTGCTGGGATTTCATAGGGATCCCATTTTGTGTGTAAGTAGCAAATGCATGTGTAAGTAACAAATGCATTACTTAACAATTTAATTATTTTTCCATCTGTCAGATTGTCAAAGAAAACAAATTAGACATTTTATCAGTGTTGCCAGGGTAGTCAATTTTTTTACGCTACTTTCCTCATCATATATTATTTAACATGACATAAAATGTCCGCTTTATGCAAAATAAAATTTGTTACATTTTTAAGGTTCAAAGTTCATTAATTCAATTACTCTCATTAAATTAACCTTTTCTTATATACTCCGTTGTCAATCAATTTTTCTGCGAGTACAATAAAATTTTAGAGAACTTAGGCAATAAAAAAATATTATTCGGTAATCAAATTGAAAAAAAACTGAAAAACGTCTAATAAACAAATGTTTCATGTTGACCTTCCCAGGAATCGAACCCAGGTAGGCGAACACGCCAACCACTTCAGTTCAAGTGAAAATTTTCTCCACTCGATTTCCGTTTTCAGGATTTCCACCAGCCAACGAGTCGAAAACAATCTTTCAGAATTCCGCATGTATCTGACACAAATAACTGTGTTCTTCATTCGCCTGGACACAGACAGATTGTTAGTGCAAAAAAATGATTAAAATAGTTAAAAGAGGTCTTGGGTTATTCCTTAGGGGCCCCGAAAATAAAAATTATAATCGTAACTAAAAAAAAAACAGAATTTGTGTTTATCAGATGCTAACCGCACAGCATAAAGAAAGCCATTAACCAATTTTGTAATATGAATGTATACGTCACGCTTTTTAGCTTTGAATTGGGGGAAATCATCAAATGAAATTTTAATTATTTATAGTGATTTTGAAAATGTTGTTTAATTATAAGACAATTTTAACAAAATAATTTTATCATTTATTTACTTGTGTAAATGTACAATACAGCACAACTGCAAATTGAAATGTAAATAATATATTATTTTACTAGCGTACCCGACATATGTTGTCCTGCTCGAACGTTGGCTTGCCTGCTATTATCTTGGGAAAATACTTTTCATCTAGGTACTTGTTTGTGATTAAATTCCAAAACAAAAAAAATAATAATATTCAAATATTTAATTTAAGTAGATACCTAGGTACTTGTTTATGGGTGAATTTCAAAATATAAAATCAATGTATTTTTTAAAATACGGCATTATTTTTGCAAACGTCAAATTCCAGTCTTCTCACCAACAGAAAGGTGCACTTGTATAGGAATACGATTTTTACAAATGTATTGAATTTTATATAATTTTTTTATTACCAAAAATCAAGTAAAAATAAATAAATGGGTAGAAATTCAAAGGAATTTAAGGAAAGAATCTGATTGACATCCACAAAAAACAAATGCTAGTTTTCTTCAAAAACTTTTTTTATACCTACACATAAAACCAACATCTTTCTATTTTTTGTAAATGCATTCTCCTCAAATGCAACTCTGGCAAAAAGATTTATGCTCCTTGCTTTTTTTTTTACGTATTAGATTGAAGATTTTAATATCTACGAACACGCAAAGCGCAAAGATCTATATTTCTCTGAAAACTACACGTAAATCAGTTAAGCCGTTTAGGAGTACAGTGACATCACACGTACAGAGGATATATATATGTAAAGATAAGGTATTTACAAAAACACGTTGAAAAAAAAGTACAGTAGATTATTCACTTTTACAATCTGATTTACTGTCTTTAAGCCCCTGGTGCTCATCCAATAACCTACATCTCAACTTAAGTAAATGCAAGGTTATGAGATTTTTTCGTATGAAAAATCCAATCATATACGACTACTCACTGAACGATGAAATATTATCATCTGTGTCTAGGATACGAGATTTAAGAATTAAACTTTCTTTTACAATTCGTCTTGAACGAGTTATCAATAAATCCTTACAACTCTTTGGATTTATTTACAGAAGCACAACTGACTTCAAAAATATCAATGCCCTTAAAATTCGCTTCTGTTCCCTAGTCCGCCCGCACCTAGAGTATTCCTCTGTTATCTGGTCTCCATATTATATAATGTTCACATCAAAAATATTGAATCAGTTCAACATCGATTTTTAAGAAAGACAGGCTTTAGGTTGGGCTTATCCAGAGACCAATATGCGTAAAACGAGTTCGAATCTAGCTTAGATATATCTTCTCTTCAAGACCGTTGAAATAAATCCGACCTTCTAGTCCTATTTAAAACTCTCAACTCACTCTTCGATGCGCCTTAACTTCTGAGCTCAAAAAAATTAAATATCCCAACTAGAAACCTCAGACAAAACTTACTCTTTCATACCGATAATCAAAGAACTAACTATGGTTTTCATTCCCCTATGCCTAGAATTCTTAGGTCTGCCAACAAACATACCATGTTTGATTTCTTTGAAAGTTGTCTTCTTTCAAACGATCACTGAATCAAATTCAATTATAAACACCTCTCTCCCGCTTCCACTCCCACCGAGTCTACTATATACCATTGTGTCTTTCTACTTTCCTTCACAATAATTTTCTATGTATAAATATGTGATTAAAAATGCCCATTGGGCGTATATATAAAAAAATAAATAAATTAAGGTCCATAGTTAACAAAATAGTTAACAAAGACGAAAAAGTCGCTAATACATATTATGATCCATAGTTAGAGAGTAAAAGTCTAAAACTGGTAATCCCGGCATTTTCTATATCGATTTCATATTCACAAATGTAAAATTTTTGAATAAGTATCTTCAAAGTAAAAAAAATAGCTCCTGAACTGGTAGCCGAAACGTCGGAACGAATCCAACGTAGGCGGGATCACCAGAAATAGATACATATTCAAAATTCATCGTGCTGATGAATCTCACCCACATTATAAAGGTTTCAGCTCTATTACATCACAAAAGTCAACAGACGGATGAGTTGAGGAAATGTAGATGTTTAAACATAGGCAGAATGTTACACAGTGTGTAAAATGGCCACTTAAACCACCTATTGACAGGTCATAAGCCCTCTTGATCGCGCCAATCGCCAGATAGCGATGCTATTACGTTATCTTTGGTTAGTTTGCCGCCGAACCCCAATACAAATGAACCCAATTACCTACCTTGTACTGTAGCTCAATCACAAATACCTATCGATGTGCTAATAAGCGACGTGATAACAATTTCGCACAATGGTTGTTTTTCGTATTCGCGATCGAAATGGAACATCCGTAAACATCAAATATTAAATGTCAAAATATTTACGTTTCGCGACGTACAATCCTGCTGCGCAATCACATATTTGAATTTCACCAGTATAAATATGGAAAACATTCCAAAACTGCTATTTTTATTCATTGCATTTAGCCGGTGGTTGGCAAGCCAATTGCCAAGAAAAGCAGTTGCCATAGTAATTGTAATTTAATTTTAACTTTTTTGTATAAGATACTCCTTACTATTTTGCAAATGCAATAAATTATATTATTTTTCGTAGTAAACGCCGATTTTTCGCAAACGAACTGTTTTTATTTACGAGAAAAACAAAAAACAAACCGACACGAGCGTTGACTTATGACTGCGATAACTTAAGCATGTTCATTATTGTTCATTTTTATCGATTAAATGCTTAGCATGTTTTTAAGCACGTCGATAGTTATTTGTGGTTGAGCTACTGGTATTCTTCCAAACTTAACTTTTTTTTTCGCAGCTGGTTCGATCAGATCTTGTGGTCAGATTGGCACTTGTCGGTTCTTGATTATTGATTCATGACTTATTAATAGCTAAAATAATTTCTTAGCGATCGCGCTGAGAATATCAAAATCATATGTAAATTCGGTGAGAGTTCATATGTTATTGAGCCGGAGAGAAAGATATTGTATCCACAGTAGGATAATTACTGTAATAAATGGTTTCGGGACATGGGGAGTTTAGTAACAAGCTTCATAAGGTTGGACTTGCTCCTGTCTCGAGCTGTGCTTGCGCATATGACTATCAATCGGCCGAACACGTCCTGTGGCAATGTGTGCTATTGGATGATGCCAGAGATGAGATGCTGAATGGTCTGACAGGGGCCATGCGACCAGCGTGGAATATGGATCTGATGGCCAACAGTACGAATTTCACACTATTCCGTCGGTTTTTCCGGACTTGGGTATCACGTTGGGAGCTCCTCAGATGCGCGGACGGACGCCTAGGTGGGTAAAGTAAGGTGGAGCAGGCAACAGTTCCTGTGGGATATTGATTCAGTTGGGACTGTGCTTCCTTCCGAGCGGAACGCACACGTTCTTTTGTTTTGTCCTCCCCTTACGGGGGTGTTATTTGGATCTTCTACCTCTGATTACCCAGGGGAGTCTTTCTTTATTCAAGGTCGTTCTCCCATTGTAAATATTCGTGTTTTTAATTATGTTTGTTGTGTTTGATATGATTGCTGTGTTACTTTAGTTTTAAGTCATTATTTTTGTATATTTGGATACGTTTATTTATGTAAATTGTTTAATAAAAAAACAGAGACATTAAGGGGATCCTGAGGGGTGGGAACGACGTGTTGGCTTCTGTCCATACATCCTCCTCCTCCCTCCTTAATTTGAATAGAGTTTGTATTCCTTAGGAATATTTATAATTACTTTCCTCTATGCGCAGCTGACAGAGAGTCCTCCAGGACTCTATAACAGCTGCGGGTGGATGGTGGGCTGAAGAATCTTCCCTCAATAGGAAAATTACATTTTAACTAGGGCTTAATTCAGAGTTATAATTGACTTATTTCTTGTACAAAAAAATAAAATCTAGGTAAGTTAGTTCATAAGACGAAATACTCCTATATGTTATAAATATAAAAGTGGCATTAAATGCAATAATTTGATTTTATTTTGGGTACCATACCAATGGAATTCTACCAAATAATTCTTAACACTTTGAGTACCGGCTGAATACACATAGAATTAACCCCCGTGCCCGGCCAATTTTTGTGAAATTTCACGCTCTGTGAAGGGTTTCTTAAAAGTGTCATAAATATGAAAATACCTGGTTAAATCAACTGAAACTTTGAAGATTTATTTGAAATAATTAATTAAGTAATTTTTGTATGATAGTTTTGCCAACATTGGCCTTCATGGAGAGCCACATTGCGCATTGCAATGTTCGCACAAATACAGGGTCCGGATCCGTGTAAACACGTGATTATAATAACCATGCATTGTGTCCCGGTCCCGTGTTTTCACGTGGTTTACCAGCAGCAAAAAAGTACTAATAAAAGTCACTAGATGTCAATAAAATGCGCTTTTTCAGACAGCTGGTAAACCACGTGAAAACACGGGACCGGGACACAACGTATGGTTATATAATCACGTGTTTACACGGCTCCGGGATACAAAGTGTTAATAACTATTTTGTTTATGAAGATATTATTTGAAGACACTACTAGGTCATATTTTGTATACATATAATTAATATTTTTATGTTTTTGAAATGCATAATTTTTATTTTTATTTTCAGGATTCTGCTTTTACGCGGTGCTGATCTACATTAAAAAAAACACATTAATAAACCAAAAAAAAAATAACAACATAATTGAATTGAACAAGAGTTACCTGATCTAATTGTAATTTAATATATTTATTTTACAACGGTATTAATTGCTTTACATGATACAATAAACGTAAACACAAAGAGGAAAAAAAATCAAATAGCTTTTTTGAAATAGGGGTCAGTGCTATATAAGCTCTTTCGAAATAGAGGTCAGTTCTATAAACGCTATTTTGAAATAGGGGTAATTTTTAGAAGCCACCAGATCTGTATATCGGACAGGAACTATAACAGGGCCACGGATAGTAGCGAGAAGTTCCGTTCGGTAATCATATAGAGGGGAAAAGGGACATTATTGAATAATACAAAAACACAGTTTAATGTACCACATTGTGTTAAGTGGCCATTTAAACCAACCAATTATAAGTCATAGGCCCTGTAAATGCCAAGACTTCTATATTTCCTTCTTGAAAATGCTTTTCATCTCTGTTTCAATTTCAAGATATTTTTTAATGTTCACTTTAATTAATTTATTGTTAATTTAACATTAAAGTCAAGCAAGTCTTAATGATACATTTTTGGTTCATACAAGCAATCGTTTATAAAATAGGCAAATCGTCGGCTTAACTTGTAAAGCTTGTAATTCCTAAACTTACTAGTTTTCAGAGGAGAGTAAAAACAATATGTATTTTTTAAATTATGTAACACTGTGCGAATATACAAGTTTTGCATACAAGTCATGTCGATTATCTGAAGTCCCAACAGAAAACATCAAAATGTGTTTTTTTACTATTTGTGAATTTACGAGTTTTACAAGTTTAGGCGACGACATGTTACTTAGTTTTTAATTTATTTTTAAGTATTTAATTAGTAGTTTTAATAAAACGTGTCTCAAAAAATGTGCAATACAATACATATATGAATTGAATTAAAATGTAATCTAATATAAATATATGTAAGATATGTCGATGGCAGCTAAGTAAACTATCGTATGTTGAAAACATTTACTTATCTTTTTTTTTAAATAAACTTTTTCTTCAATGTAGGTATAATTTATGTATACGCTTAATGAAAGTCAATATATATGAACTAGCGGACCCAGTAGACGTTGTCCTGTCCGAACGTTAATTTGCCTTATATAAGCTTGGAAAAAGACTTTTCATTGATAAGCAGGTACATAGGTACTTTTTTGTAATTAAATTCCAAAACTAAAAATTCTTAATATTTAAATATTTAATTTAAGTAGGTACCTAGGTACTTGTTTATGGTTGAACTCAAAAACATAAAATTAATATTTTGTCAAATATGGCATTCTTTTTGCAAACGTTAAATTCCGGACGTCTCACCAACAAAGGGGTGTACTTATGTAGGAATACGATTTTTAAAAATGCATTCAATTTAATATCATTTTAGTGTTACCAAAAATCAAATTAAAAGAAATAAATGGGTAGAAATTGTAAGGAATTTTAGGAAAGAATCTGATTGAGATCCACAAAAAACAAATGACGTCTTTTCATTTTTTTGTAAATGCATTCTCCTCAAATGCAACTCTGGTAGATCGATGAATAAAACATTTATGCTCCTACAATATTTTTTACAAATAGTTTGAAGATTTTAACATCTACAAACACGTACAGCGCAAAGATCTATATTTCTCTGAAAACCGCACGTAAATCGGTTAAGCCGTTTAGGAGGAGTACGGTGACATCACACGTAAAGAGGAATTAAATATATAAAGATAAACAAACAATACAAAGCGATAATCAGGTTTCAATAAATAAAAATTACTAAAATAATTTACACAAATAAAATAATATTGTCAGTTTCATATACTGCTATCTTCCATGTATTCATTTAGTCCATAATAGGCCTTTTTTAGAAGTACGCTTTTTATTAAAAAAATGAATTTATTGTCCGTCATAATTAGGACATTGTCGGGTATTCTATTGTAGAAGCGTGCGCAGTGCCACACAAACGATGTGCTTACCCAATTTAGCTTCGATTTCGGGATTATGAATCTAATTTTATGTTTTTGTTCACCAAAGTGACCATTTTAAAGCTATTAATTTAAATTTTTGATTATACCCATAAAAATTGGCATGTTTTTTAATGACATTTGAAAATTATGTCCACGATTAACACTTTTACGTGGAATCCTTATCGGTTCAAAAGACCGTATAGTACTTACTGTTTTCTACTTGGAGTCTGCATTAATTTAAATGACCGTATCTAAACTTACGATCAGTGGTTTATTTTTTAAGCAAAATATTCAATCATTCGATCGGCGGCGGCGCCACGTTTGCCTCCACTCTATCAAGATTTACCTGACCATAATTAAGGCGCATGTTCGCAAAACATACGGTTTGTTTTCGTTTTAAGATATATTAAAGTTTTGAATTAAGTCTGCACGTTACTGTTAAAAAACAAAATTTTACATTTGGTGAAATACGATAGTAAACGTAAAAGCCATCGACATGTGTGACTAAAAATAATAAATCTTTTCCAAAAATATGTTGATAAATTCTAAAAGTCAAATAAAAGTGCAATATTTTTATAATTAATTAAAGCATTAACTTTGTTGTCAAACTTTTCAATAAATGTATGTAAATATTTTAATATAACCACTTACGAACCAACTTTTCTATGCATACGTTCGCAGCCATCTTGAGTTTGCATCTGTTTTTTGGAATCCTCGATATACATTTTAAATATCACAACTAGATAAAATACAGAATAGATTCATAAAACTTCTGGATCGTAAATCTCTTACATATTTTGACTCGTACGAAGACTCTTCTTCCTTTCATAGTTTAACTTCCCTCACTAAACGTAGAAGCATTTCTGATCTGTCTTTCCTCTTCGAAATTTAAAACAATTTTATCGATAGTCCATATCTCTTGGAGCGTATTTTAATCAATTGTCCCGTAAAGTCAACACGACTAGTTAATTTTTTTAAAAATTCATTTCCCAAAAAAATTATGTTAAAAACTCGTTTATTTATCGTAGCTGCTCCAAATTTAATTAACTTTGTCCCCATTTAGATATTTTTAATACAAAATTTTGTGACTTCAAAAAAAAAATTTTTTTGAAACACTGTAAAATGAAACATTTGTTAGTGTGTAATAAGTTTATGTTGCTTTAATTATGTTTATTTTATTATAATATCGAAATTTTGAATTGGTCAAATATATTATGAAAATCCCTCTCCTCCACTCCTCTACTCTATTTTCTCATCCCTTCACCTTCTTAAGAGCTCTTTTTTTTCTCATGTCTTATATAATTTATTTTTTCTCTTTACTGTGTAACATGTTCTCTCATTATATTTGTGAAAAACTTTAACTGGATGTATGAGCTATTTTTTTATATTTTGTATTCTTATATAACAACTGTTGTTTTACCCTTTATAAATAAAATAAAAATATCGGTTTTACTAATATAAAAATTCCACTATAGGTGTTCAATTGTAAAAAAAATTAAAACCAACGTTAAAGTCATTGACTATGGAGTTTTATAAAAGAAAACGAAAAATAAAATAATTTAAATAGGCACTAACGAATCTAATAAATTTCAATCCAAAACATTTAAGTTTGTAAGTGAAAATTCTTGATCATTGTAATTTATTATATAAATAAAAGACGAGTGATACTTTAATCCACAAACTTTTTAATAAAGATACCAGTCTCGAAGATGTCGCGAAAGCGATGAAACCGGTCACTGGATATTCCAAATTTGTGGATTAAAGGATTACTCGTCTTTTATTTACATGATAAATCTCAATCCACTATAATTTTTCCGTGCCGTTTAGATTAAGGCGATATGTGTAAAATAGGCTCCGTCGGGAATCACGCGACTGGTTTGATTATTTGGAAATTCTTGTAATAATGAACAGACTGTAACTATAGTCAACGAATCATAAAATCAGTCTTATTTATATTTTTTATGGCAATAAACAGCTAATCATTTGAATTGACAACAATCCAATATCTCTAACCGTGCTAATTTTTCACTTGAACACAGCCGAACGTAATCCGACACATCCCGACCACAGGTTTCGGCTGAGGCGAAGTTTCGGCCATTTTTGGCCAAAACTGAAACCGAAAGTTCGGTCGGTCACTTATAATCAGTTTCCCAACGAAACCGACAGACATAGAAAAGTGGATAAGTGGGTATACAACTATTTACTAACACTACTGAAATATTTTTATTAATAATTTATTTAATTTAAACATGCCGGTTTAACAAGAAACACTTGAAAATTGAGAAGGTAAAAATTGTACACAAACTTGCATTGAGAAATATACAGGACGATGACGTAACATTAAAAAAAATATGATGACGTACACAAATATATTACAAGCAACAACAGCACTACCACATTTTAAAAGCTAGGAAAAATGCAGGGCGGTTAAAATTACTATACAATGGACTTTAACACTATGACTAATCTTACTGCTTGAAAATTCCTTTGGCGACAAATTTAAAATCAACCTTGACCTCGATTATGAACGCTATCTTTATCTGTACATATCGAGACGGTATAATTAACCTTTGCACTATCTATATCTACCTCGGTATGTTTTACCAACTTGTCATATCTACGTTCCTTACTTTATTAACATTTTTGTTTTAAATAGCTTCTGTGATAAAAAGTGCCCACTTCAAAGCGATTATAAACTCGATTAAATTCCAATTCAAGGAAAAAATGCTCGCTGGAACATGATTTTTATATGACTGACAATTACCAAGACGGTACGCTTAACGATCGTCTGTATTTATCTACTGAGCGATTACAAGGCCGGCTCTTTTAACGTCTCGATACGTAGGTACACTCAGAAGATAATAAAACAGATGGAAAAAAAATAATAACGGATTATTTTTAGTGGCAACTTTCTTTCGCCTAGATACTCATATGTTATTAGGGCTGCATCTAGTGACATTATTTTTTGCATCTAGCCGTTCGTTTTCCAAACTGACATTATGTCGGAATTTAATTCGACTTCAAAATTTACTTTTTTCTCTTTCATATTTTTAATATGCTTTTAAGGAAAAATGCGCCAACCAAGAACCATAAAAAATGTTAATAAATCGTTATTGAAGGAAAAATTGCTCGGTGGAACAAAACTTTTGTCACTTTTAATTTGAAGGTATGTGTATCGAGGGGTGCTAGACTCATCGGTACAACCGATGTACTTACATCAAAACTTGATGGTGGGGTGATCGGAAGTGTATCTTCGCAATCGAACGGGAGAATTTTATCTTCAACTATGACGTCAAATTGAAGCTATGTCACTTTAGTGGGTACATATGTGTACCGTGACGTACGCTTCCCCTTGTTTCATATTGATGTACCTACCCAAAACTTCGTAATCGTACCGTATTATCGTAATCGCTAGAGATAATTTACCTTCAACTATACCGTGATGGTGAAGGTATGACTTCGTTTATCTTCTCATCATAATCGATTCCCTGATAAAGCACATGATAACTTCACTAACCCGACGAGACATAACACATAACATGATTAGACCTTTAAAATATGTTTATATAGCCCTAAGGGGTTTTTTCAAATAACGTTTAAATATTTTTTTGAAATAGCGTAGTCTATTGAAAAAAAATGTCTTTAATTTATAACAATATTCAAAAATATTAATATTTCTTTTTAAGACATTAAGTTTGTGCGGTTTTTACACATTATTGTTAATCATAATAATAAAAATACTTATACAGTTTTATACCACTGTTATTTATAATTTTACTAGTTTTTTTTATTTTTTTATTTATTTCTTAAGTTAGCTTATATTAAAACTAATATGTACATTTACATCATCTATATATATTTACATTTCCTTACAGTAACTTATACATTTATTTTTAAATTCTTTCAGACACTTTTCATTCTTCATACATTCAGGCATCTCATCATACATTTTTAAACCCTTATACATCAAACAATTTTGCGACTCAGCTCTTTTCAATAATGGTAGTCTTATTTTATCCTTTTGTCTAGTAGCATATTCATGACAATTTTTGTTTAAGACAACTTTATCCTTAAAATATTTTGGTAATTTATCGTGAAAAAATTTATGTATAAATATCAACATATTAAATTTAAGTCTCCTTCTTACAGATAACCATTTTAGTCCATGTCTCATTTTTTTTACATTGCTATATTTATTTTTCTTAAGAACTATTCTCATCGCTTTATTTTGTAAAATTTCTAGTTTATTTAAATTTCCTTCGTTTGCTAAAAATAATATTGTTGAGCAGTAATCTATATGTGGAAGAATGATTGTTTTGTAAATTAGTTCTGCAGTATCTTTATTTAGTGGCAACCCGGTCTTGTATATAACAGAAATTTGTTTAGTCTCCAACCAGTCTGACGATGTCGGTCACGACGAAGCCCGGTCACTGGTAAAAATTATAAATGAAAGTGGAATAAACTAAATACATAATTTTATTACAATAATTAAAATGCAGTTACTCCGAAAAATGTCAGTTAAAAAACTTAATCTATTATTATTATTAATTTTTGTTAGTAATTTATTGTTTTATTATTCATAGTAAAAGTATTTCTTTAATGCATATTTTTAAATTTTGTGAATTTCAAAATCATATAATTTTTTTAAAAATCATTAAATATGTATTTTAATGATTGATAATAAATTAATGTTGACGTTTTGTTATTAATAATTTTATGTAATAAATTAACTTAAAAAACAAAGGTTTTACTTATTTTTTTCTTCTTACTCGTATCTTCCCTCTCCCTGATGAAAGTTGGAAATCATCTTAGCAATTCTCACTTTGTTAGCAGCATCCCAGGGGTGGTATTCTGAATCTGCTCTACTCCCTAGAGAGTGATTTATTTGAAGATTTAATTTTTTTTATTGCGACGACACTTTACTTCATAAAATGACCACACTGATGATGAAGCCCCTAAATCGTAAGACTGATCATCTTACTTCATCTTTAAAAAAATATCAAGATACGCTGTGATTGGTGTACCAATGCAGTACCCTATGCACCATTAGGTACGGAATGGGAATAAAAATGATGATGTGGCCATTATATGAAGCAAAAAAAAAAAACTTAAATGAATCACTCTCTAGGGGGTAGATAAGCTTCAGAATACCAACCCCCGGGGCCCTGACCCCAACTACAATGGGAAGTTAACAGAGCTATGTTCGACTGTCTTTAAAGAAAAACCGATATGAAATGAGTATATTTGCATGAAAATTTAAAGTATATTCGTCAGTTACCTATAATTGAACATGTTTAGAAGAAAAAATTGTGTGCATTTTCTGCTTTTCATCCAGAAAACTTAATTTTACTTTGTAGATAAAATTGAAGATAAATGTTAACTTTCCATTGTAATCGCGGCCCAGTAGCTCAATCACAAATCACTATCGACGTGCTAATAAGCGACGTGATAACGATTTCTCGCCATGGTTGTTTATCGTATTCGCGATCATAAAGAAGCATCCGGGAACATCAAATATTAAATGTCAAAATATTTACTTTTTGCGACGTGTAAATCTGCTGCGCAATCACGTATTTGAATTTCGAAGGTGTAAATATGGAAAATATTCCAAAACTGCTATTTTTATTTATTTATTAATTATTTATCATGCCATTTATTGCATTTAGCCGGCGGTTGGCAAGCCAAATGTCAAGAAAAGCAGTCGCCATAGTAATTGTAATGAATTTTTCACTTTTTTGTATTAGATACTCCTTACTATTTTGCAAATGCGATATATTAATGTCGAGCCTCTTAACCACTACACCATGGAAGCCGCCTTGGTGTAGTGCTTAAGACGCTCAACTCATACACGGAAGGTTCCGGGTTCAATTCCCGGTGAGAAAACAAAAATTAAATGTGATTTTTCTCAAGCCTGGGTTTCTGTGATGTAATTCACCACTGTTTTTGGGCCTCCTGGCCTGTTGTGGTGCAAATTAATAAATAAAATAAAATCAAATAAAATATTGAATTATTTTTATAGTAAACGCCGATTTTTCACCAATGAAGTGTATTTATTTACGAGGAAAACAAAAAACAAACCGACACGAGCGTTGACTTAGAGATTACACACGCGTTGACTTATGACTGCGATAACTTAAGCATGTTCGTTATTGTTCATTGTGATCGCTCAAATGCTTAGCATGATTTAAGCACGTTGATAGTTATTTGTGATTGACCTACAGGGTGGTATTCTTAACGCAAAAGCACGTGAAGAAAACGCGTATTTACGTACTAAATACACGCTAACAGAGCTCTCTCTTTGCGCGGAATTCCGTTCAGAATACCAGCCCAGTTGGTTAAATCAACAATGTTTTGAGTTTATCCAAATGTTTTTAGACAAAGACTTTATTTCACCACCTAGGAAATTATTATAATTAACGTTTGTGAATTTGTTTTGTTTAAAGGAAATATTTGCGTTATCATGATTCACTGAAATATTTAATTTTAAGGGCCCTTTTTACGAGTTATAAATAACTCACTTTTGATTCGTGACTCCAAGACACTGCCACATGACCACAACCCAATTCCGTATCAAATTAAACCAGCCGATGCTTGATCACAAGCCATAAGCCCGGTAAACGCTTAGACCTAAATATTCCCTTCTCAAAATAATTCTCCATATCTGTTTAAATTTATATCAATTACACATAGAGTTGTTTTCTGATTGTTACAATATTTTCGTTGTGTTTTTACCATAATAAGATAGATGGAGCTTTACAAAAATGAAAGGTGAGATTCACCATTACTTTTAACATGATTTAAAAGTTGTTCTTTAGTTAGTAAAATCAGACATAGGTGTCTCTAAACCACAAAATATTCTTAAAAATATTTTTGATATTAATATCATTGAATATTAATATTAAAGTCCTTAAAATTTAGCTTAATTAGAATGGCGTTATCAGAAATAGTAAATACATAACTTTGTAGTGACGTCTAAGTTTATATTGACATACGAAAAATCATTCGTATCTTGCATGGTTATTTTTTTTTATACAATGCTTAACAACAAATTAGTTTTAAAACTAAAAAAAACACTAAATAAACCTAACTATTAACGACGTTCATACAAGGTACATTTTGCAAAAACGTTAAAGATGGGACAAATTGATCGAAAAAAAAAAACCATTATCAGTTGTTCATGAAAGAATTATAAATGTCTTATTTTTTGGTGAATAATTGTCTTAAACATACTATAATAGGCTTGTTTTTGCGTTTCTATATTAATTTTCTGAAATAGAGTTTCGTGTTTGCATGAAAAAACTGATAAAATCGATTTGATTGGTACATGATCAGTGATCAGTAATTTCCCACCACTACTGACATTAGTTTGGCAGCTGTCATTTCAATCAAGCTAAATTTTAAAGACTATAGATATATTTTCAACAGAGGTGAAGTTGTCGAGAATTTAAAAGTCCAGGCCGAATTGAGAGTTGAAATGCCGTTGTCTAGCTTAGAAATTAATCCAATATCTTGAGACCACTTCCTTCACATACCCGAAAACCGATTTAAAGACTTCCTGTCTGCTGATGATGCAGTTCTGTTAGCAAGCAGCAACGGGGATTTGCAACAGATAGTCTCTAGAATGTATGATTTATGCCTTGAGAGCGAATTGGCGGTGAACGAAAGTAAGTTAAAAGTGGTGGTATTTTAAAGAGGAAGTGAGGTTAATGATTGCATCGTCATCATCATTCCCTTTCCGCAACTAATGGTGCATAGGGCACCGCATTGGTACAACAATCGCAGCGTATTAATTTTGTTACATGAAGGTAAGATGATCTGTCTTACACTTCAGGTACCAGTCAAGGGACTATGAAATATTCTAGTGTAAAAACCCTTTTAAATAAATATTTCATATCAAGCATGTCGGGAATCGAACCCGATACCTTTTGAATGGTAGGCAAATGCGGTGACCATTACACCACGAGGGCGACCTGAAACTAGTTATGTTATAATATTTTTAACACTTATGTGGTAAAAATAACAATGTGTTTCATTTTAAATAAAATCAAAATGTTTTTCATTTTAAACAAAATCAAAATGTTTTTCATTTTAAATAAAATCAAAATGTTTTTCCACAAAAAAATGCTGAAACAATAAATAATATACCTCTGAACTGCTTGATAACTTGGAACGATTGCAGAATGTTTGTATAATTATCCTTAACCTTCGCAAATTCGACCACATAACCGAATATTGCACGCAACTACACTGGCTCAGTATCAGGCATAGAAGAAACATTCACATTCTATCACTTTTTCACAATATTTTAAATAATCCCACTTTGCCTGTTTATCTAACAGAACTCTTCCAACTTCTATTACAACATGGACCAACTCTTAGTTCTAGTAACGAGATACCCCTTTTGATACCTACTCACCACTCTAATTTTCTTGCCTCCTCTTTCACAGTAGTAGCTGTTGATTGTGAAATAATCTACCTACTGATGTTAGGGACGCCCCTTTTTTATTACATTTAAATCAAGATTGAAATGTCACCATCCAAATAGTTGAGTTGTTCTTTTCTCCTTCTTCTTCCTTCCCATCATCTCTCCTCTTTTCATAGTTTAGTATTAATTTTTATTTATTTTTAAATTTTGTGTAAAATTGTAAGATTCAGTATTATTCCTTAGAATATGTCCATGCACTTATAATTTTCTCAAACTAAACAGTTTGGGTAGGTAGGAAGAAATTGCCTTAAGGCAATATGCCAGCGCCCCTATACAGGGTGTTCATTAAACCCTGTTACATCCGAAAACCACGATGATCAGTATGAGCAAGAATATATCTTAGCACATAAATATATTTTTAACGAAAAAAAAAAAAAAGTACAATATCAAAAAAAAGCAAATGGTTGCTTACTTCTGCAGGGGAGAAACGAAGGGGGGAGAGGGATTCTGATACATTGACAACCGAGCTCCCCACTTCTCCCTGCAGAAGTAAGCAACAATTCGTTTTTTAAAATATCTTATTTTTAAAAATTTTCTTTGTTCTAAATATTTTTTAGATATGCTAATATGTCTTCTTGTCCATACTGATCATCGTGGTTCGGATGTGACTGGGTTTGAAGAACACCCTGTATGTATAAGTATGTAAAGGTAAACCTCGTTTTACGCCAGGGTTCTGTTCCGAGAGACGCGGCTTAAAAAAAATCGGCGTAAAATGAACACAAATATGTTGGAAGATATAAGGTTAGGTTCCGTGTCAACATTCTAAGAACAATATGTTCATTTAATACATATCCCATATATATTCCAAATAAATTATAAATGTATTCAATTAATAAAGTTTAAATAATAAAATAATTACCTCTTGATGTAAATAATGTTTTTTTTTGTAATAAATACTAACTCTACAGTTCTCGGTACTAAATCAAATTCTCACACTAAAAAAAAGTATTTAATCATAGCCTAAACTACAAACATTTAAATATCCTTTTGATTTTAATAATAATAAAATAAAAAATATAATCATACCTTTTTACCTTTCTTAAAAACAAAACAAAAACTAACTCGTAAACAATTTTCACACACACAATAAGCTGCTCGCGTACATGGTAATATAATAAAACAACTTGTAAAAGTGTGTCTGCGATAGAATCGGCGCCTACTGTCGTCTGGTGTCGGCGAACCGGGAAAATCCCACGCTGGCACCAACCACCGTAATTGTAAATCGGCGTAAATCGAACCGGCGTGAAACGACGTTTACCTGTATATGTATATGTACATAAAGTGTTAAAATAAATGAATGAATAAAAAGGGTAACATTTTATTACATAAAAAATAATACATTTCTATCATATTTAAGTTATTTTATTGAGAGTAATAATTTTACAAAGAAATTATTTCATAAAAGTATTGGGTTTTTTATTTACAACGAATTATTTTTTGCATTTTCGATATTTTTGCGTCTTTGTTTATTTATTATATTGCTTAAAGCTAAATAATATAACAAAATTGTTTCTTTAGTTTTAATTTGATTAGTTATGTGGTATAAAAACAGGGTTATCGAATTCAAATATAAATATATATTTATTAGACTTATCGCGAGAACTTAAAATTAATTCATAATGGCATTTATTACACTCTAATAAAATATGTCTATGGTTAACAGCCGAAATATCCTCAACCAACCAATGATTCTTTTTCTGCTTATGATTTTACTAAAGACATTAAAAAATACAAAGTTTTAAAATTTAAAGTTGTTAAATTTATTTCAACAGAGTGAAATATTATTGAGAATAAAATATGGAAGTCTAGGCAAATGCCGGGCTTATAACCTGTCATTGGCTGGTTTAAGTGGCCCTTTACACACTGTGTAACATTCACCCTTTTGCCCATGTTTGAACATCCACATTTTCCTCAACCCTTCCATCCGTTGACTTTTGTGAAGTAAAAGAGCTGAAACCTTTATCACGTGGATGAGATTCATCCGGCTGAACCAAACCAAAAGTAGTAATTCAACAATGTTAGAGCATGTCCAAATGCTTGCAGACTGGCTGGATTTCCTCCCTAAGGAGTTATTTATGCTTAAATTTAATTTCAACAGAGAGGGAAACTATTATTGAGAAGGGAAGGGAGAAGGGACATACTCGAACACTGTTGAATTAACTACCTGGTAAAATAAGAAATTTAAAATTGTTTTCTGGCGTTGCCTAGTTGGTGATTTGGTTCAGCCGGATGAATCTCACCCGCGTGATAAAGGTTTCAGCTCTTCTACTTCACAAAAGTCAACAGATGAAAGAGTTGAGGATTTCCTCAACTGAACTTTGAACTTTGAACATCCACATTTGTGGGTGTTCAAACACGGGCAAAATGGTGAATGTGAAAGTGGCCACTTAAACCAGCCAATGACAGGTCATAATCCCTGTAAATGCCTAGACTTTCATATTCCCTTATTAATAGTATTTTCCCTCTCTGTTGAAGAAAATTTAAATATGAATAACTCCCTAGGGAGGAAATCCAGCCAGTCTGCAAGCATTTGGACATACTCGAACATTGCTGATATAGAACTGTCTTGGGAGTAAGCAATTCGCATGACTCTTGCTGGTTTATTGAAATTATACGAAAGGCTTTACTCTTTTTCTTACGAATATCGGAAAAAAAAACACAAAAAATAATATATAAACAAATAATAACGAATAATAATAAAAAAATGGAATACAGTAATGGTACATTTACAAACTTTTTATGATTAAAATATCGTATCATCTATTATATTACAATTTCTTATATCTAGTTTAATAATTAGATAATCACTATTATTTTTGACTGGACCGACGTAGTTCGTCTTACTGAATATCCCTTTTGATCGGCTGCCCATTGAGATCAATTTCGAGACTCGGAATCAGGGGAGGTTTGAATCCATACTCTATCCTGTAGCCTCTATTTGATCGCTCTGACCTTTCGCTGTTCGAATTCTTGTTTAAGTTGATATTGCCAAAGTTCCAGGCGTGGTGTGACGCAATGATTGGCGGCGGTCCTACGTACGTCGCGACGCTCATGGGATACAACTCACTTCCTCTGTAGCTGTTGTCTTGCGGAGACGAAATGAATGGAATTTTCGGCTTGTTGTAGGAATACCCAGAAACAGCGTTATTTTCAGGCGACGCGGTGAACTTGGACTGGTCTAATAATTGAATATTCTGTTTGAACTGTCCAATGTTTGATAGTTATTGCCCCCACCCATTGTGACCTGCTGATTTTGTACATAGTTGCCTTGTTCCGCGTACTGAACTGGATACAACAAGTATAACCAACGTTTTGAGTTTCAACATTATAAGGAACTTTAACTTCAACTGGATACGGAACTTTCTTTTCTACAATTCTGTCCAACGTGGACAGGTATGGAACTCGTTTTTTCAACAGGATAAGGCTTGTCTACGTATTTCGTTATGTGAATCGGTTTTTCGACTATTTTTTCTACGATTTTTTCGACAGGGAATGGAACATTTACAGGAACAGGGACGCGAATTTGTTTTTCAACAATTTTCTCAACTGGATACGGTACGCCGACTTCTACTTTATAAGGCACTTTTACCTCAACTGGGTACGGAACCTTTTTCTCTACAATCTTTTCTACTTGAACAGGATACGGGACACGCTTCTCGACCGGGTAAGGCTTGTCAACATATCTCGTGACTTCTACTGGTCTATCAATTACCTTTTCAACTATCTTTTCAACCGGATAAGGAACCTTTACTTCAACTGGAACTTTTTTCTCTACAATTTTCTCAACAGTTACGGGGTACGGGACCTTTTTTTCAACGATTCTGTCAACAGGGTAAGAATGATAAACATGTTGCAACGGAGAAACTGATTGAGGATGCAAAGTATTTTGAGTGACCGTGGCATCTGTTCCTTGCGGGTAAACGATATTATAATGGTGTCTCATTTGTTGGAGAGGAATTTGTTGCGGAGTTCCGTAAATCAAATATTGCTGAGACGGAGCGATATTGTGAGAAGAATAATGCTGGTGCGTATTTTGCTGAGGGACATAATAATACTGAGGCTGGTGAGAATGTGCTCTAATTTCTTGATGTTGCACTTGTTGATGCTCTGCGGAGTACTGTTGATAATTCGCACTTGGACGATTGTAAAGATTTGTTTGACTATACGAAATAGAAGATGGATTATTATTTACTTGCGCATGAGAGTAATCTTCATTATATCCGAGTACATGGAGACCGGCGACTTGCCTGTGTACTTTGTTATAATCGACATTATCATACGCCGAGTTATATTCGTTTGAATCGCCTCCCAAAACAGAGTGCACTGTATTTTGAACAACGCCAGTCTGTCCCCCTGCATTAGGGTTAGCTCGATTGTACTGTTGATTAGAGTTTTGTTGCAACACTTGTCCATTTTGCTGCTGATTTGATTCTTGCTTGAGCGATTCCTCTTGCGACTCTTCAAGTTGTTGATTTATCTCTTCAGCGGCCAACTGGCTTTGCTGCCCCGCCGGATGTATCAATACTTGTTGGGCTCCGAGTTGATACAACTGCTGATTTGAGTTAACTTGAATCTTCTTAGATTCTTCCAAGGCACTTGGATATTGAATTTGATTATTATCTGTGGTTACTTGAACTTTATTACCAAAAGATTGCGATAGTTTCTGTATTTCCTTATCAATTGCTTTATTTTCTTCATTTTCTTGTTCAATTATATCGTCTTCTACAAATTTAACATCTGAACGTTCTGTATGAGCGCAGTCGAGGTATTTTTCAACACTGTTTGACCTGACAAGGCTCAGTCCTGCAGTGAGGGGAGCTAAAAACTTTTGGCTCACGGGTCTAGGAGTGACCACAATAGTTCCTATTCCAATTGGATTTGTATTATAACTCTGCTGGGTCACATAATCCAACGCCTTATTAGATATAATTGTGCTTTGCGTTGTGGAGTAAATATTTTGTTTTTGAACATCATTCTGTAAGCTTTGGGAAACAACCGTATTGAGGGACGATTGGGTAGACGAAACTTCGTTGTTGGAGTAGTCGTAATCGAAATCAGGTACCACAATCGGCGTTTGGACGGTGACTTGTTGAGGATATCTGTAGTCTGGTCCTCTTTCTATTGATACGATACCAGCTCCAGTATGCTGCTTGACAGGGTGATCAGTAACACTAACAGTGCCTTTTAAGGTCAAAACATTCTGCGTTGGATTTATAGTTACAATATTTCCCTGTTCTTCGAAATTGTAATGATTTGTCACTGGTAAATTAATGACTTCATCACTTTCTGCCGCTCCATTTATATTCAACAAATCTTCATTTGAAACGAGATTTTGTGTTGATTGAACTAATTTTGTATAGCCGTCCACATTTTGTTTAGGTCGTACTCTTATAGTAGAACTAAACAAAGGCGCTTGCGTTGTTGACGAAACATACACGTTCTTTTTGGGTGATAATTTAGATTTATTTCTTTTTGAATTAATGGTACTCCTGCTTGGTCCTTGTAACTTTTCCCCATACTGCCCGTTAATTTGGGTTGTCAGAAGATATTCAGCTGGCTCTCGAGTATTACCTTCGTCGATATCTTGCCGCACTGCATTCAAATCGACTGGATGATCTGACGTGACGACATGTTTTACGCCATGTTGTATATTGACAAATTTGTTAGGCAGTAGAGTTGATTGATATACAGGACCAGAATTTAAAACAGCTTCGTATCTTGGGTTTCTGAGTTCCGATAGTTGATTGTTCAAAGCTGTTGCACCGTTTCCACCATGATTTCCCAACTCCACATTGACGTAGGATTTAGACTTATCTCCTCCGACATTTGAAGAGTATTTGACTCCTCCGTTTGGCGAATGGTGTAGCGTTTGTTCTTGCTTGTAACCCAGTGGTTGCGTTGGACTTAGAACAGTGGTAATGGGATCCCCTGCTTGTAAATTTTCTACACTTTGCAAAGTGACTGGAACTGTCGACCCAAACGTCACCACGTTTTGGGGACTCAATTGGTTGCCCAATAGAAGTGTCGGTGCTGGGGTGAAGATTGCTGTTGGAGCAGATGGCTGCACAGCCATCGCATGATGAGTCTGGATTCCATTGACGTTGTCATGGTGGATAAAGCCATCAGTGGAAGTTCCAGCTGGTAAAACTGTTCCAGTGAGCAAAGGAACTATTGGAGACTCGGACTAAAAATAAAAAAAAAACCGTTTAAACTACAATTCATAAATCCAACTGTTTAAAAAAATACCTTTTGATTTTTTTTTGTATTACAAGCAATAAAAATAACGTGTCCTCACAGGGGTAACCAGTGCCAAAGACACTTATTGTAACAAAAATAACAATACATTGAGTGTACTTATATTTTCTGCAGACACACCAACTTCCTTATCTACGCCAAGTGTACTTTTTAGTCTAATCACAGCTGCGATACATGTGTCAAATTATTTAGTTCCATTGTATTAAAAAGTAAATTTAATCACATCAGTAAAGATTTCAAGTATATTTCTCCTCAAAAACCCACAAAAGCCCACAAATAGAAATGAGAAGTAATTACCTAGGCATCCATATACCCTTTTTAAAATTAAAATCGAATCGGAATTCACTTCGTAACACTTCATTATAAATTATTATGAAAATAAAAAATGTTATTAGTATTACACAATTTTTATTATTTTACAAGAACACTACTATAGTTTCGGGAGAGCACTCCCCCATCGACGGGTGATATAAAAACTAATTTATATATAAAATAAAATAATATCACCCGTCAATGGGAGGAGTGCTCTCCTGAAACTATAGTAGTGTTCTTGTAAAAGAATAAAAAAATATTTTCAATTTTTATTAACGAAGTTTTTTTTTCACAATAATTTATCCATATTCCCTCTTAGAAAATGTTCTCCGTCTACGTGAGAATATCAATTTCTCTGTAGCTACTTAATTTCAATGCTTGCTTTTGGTTTCCTCGTGCGTAACTTTAGTACTACTTAAAAAAAATGTATAACAGTTTTTTCTTTGTATTTTACAAACGGTATAAATAAGTTACAAATACAAAAAAAAGCTGAATGTGATTAGAATTCAACTATGCCGTGTTGTGTCCCCTTAAATTTTAGAAATACTGCTAGGATCTTAAAGAAACAGGATGCAATCACATTTCATCTGTAATTTGCAAATGAATGTGTATATAACAAATGCATTACTTAAAAATTGAATTATTTTGCCATCTGCCAGATGAACATTTCGTTAGTGTTGCCAGGGTAGTGAATTGTTTTACCCTACTTTGCTCATCTAATGAGACAACTAATAAAAAAATGATCTCGGATTAAACAACTCTATCGTGGACATTTGACCGACATTATCTTTAAAACATCAAATATTATTTAACATGATATAAAAATATCAATTTTATGTAAAATAAAATAAAGTTCATTTATTCAATTACTCTTATTAAATGACCTTTTACTTATCTACTCTGTTGTGTTAATCAATGTTTCCACGTGCACAATAAAATTTTAGATAAATTAACAGATTGAAGTTTGTAAGTGAAAATTCTTGATGGAAGATCATTTTAATTTATTATATAAATAAAACACGAGTGATCCTTTAATCCACAAATTTGGGATATACTAATGACTTTTTACCCTTTGTTTTTCAGAAATCATTATTTACAAAACCACACTCACGAAGGATGGGACACCAAAAATAAAATAAAATACTTAGACTCATTAAAATAGCATTATATCAATTCATTAGTTAACCCAAAGAAAGTTTGTTGATAATGATCCTTAAGATAAAAATAACTTTATTTAATTTACTTACATGTACCAATAAGTAAAACATCGTATGTTAAAAATGCATAAAAAAAAGAAGAATATACAAGAGCATGATACACCGTTTTGCTAGTGTTTGGATAAACATAACAAGTTAAACGTTTAAAAACATATTTAAATTTGTCAATATTTTTTCCAAATGATTAGTCCATTTAATTTGACAGTCTAACGTCGTTCCCAAATACCTTATCGACTTTTCAGTTTTCATTGTTTCACAGTTTTACTGTTTCTCTGAAATGTGTATTTACCTTAGTAGATGGCAGACCCTTGACAGCTGCTTCTCCAAGAGCAAACCTGGTATTGGAGTAACCAGAAGCAGTCCTGCTGCTGTACTGTACCACAGGATGGAAACCCCAATCGTCAGCCAGGTAACGGACTTCTTGAGAAGATGCTTCCTAAAATGATAAATTATGTTTTATGTAGTGTCAAAATCTGCGTTTATTTTTACAATAATACAACTATCAAGCGCGGTCCGTCCAAAAATTGCAAGAAACCAATTTTCCCTTAAATATTTGACTTCTAAAGAATCAGCATCAAATTATTTTAATTTCATAAAATTAGATATTAGTTAACAAATATTTTTTAAGTTTTTTGAACTAAGGTGAGTAGAATATTATTTCTCAAAGCCTTCTTAGTATAATAAAATATTTTCACAATATTTATTTTTAATCTTTAATCAGAATCTGTATGATATATTTACTCCTGTATATTAATTAACGCCATGATTAAAATTGATTAGGTGATTTGCGATGCATGTAAGTAATTAATGATCTGAAGAATGTCTCAATTGTTCATATCTCTATGCATATGATTTATAACTATATCTTCATTGCAGACCTGAAAGCACCAGCGAAGTAATAAAATCGATGTCTAATACACTAAATTGCGTGTAAACATGGACAAGAGTATGGTTATAAACCCATCTAAAACACAAATTATGTTTCCGGGCAGTCAAAGATTGCTTAGTAAGTTAGACGTATCATCACTTAATCCTCCTAATGTCAATGGTACCAATATTCAATACAGAAAATCCGTAAAAAATCTAGGAGTACTAATGAATGAACATCTATGCCGGTGAGCTCATACTAATGAATTGAGCCGCAAAATATTTGTCAGTCTACACTCACTTAGGAGGTTGCGAAAATTCTTATCCATTAATACTAAATACACTCTCGTACTAGCATTACTACTACCCATTCTAGATTACGCTGATGTTTCCATGACTGATTTAAGCTGTGAGCAACTCGATAAACTTGAACTACTTCAGAATACATGCATAAAGTATATTTTTGGTCTTAGAAAATATGACCACATTTCTAATTATCGTAGGCCACTGAAATGGCTCAAAATTGGACAGCGGAGAGACTATCACTCCCTCTCATTTCTGTTCAATGTACTTCATAGACCTTACGCTCCTATATAACTGCGTGAAAAATTTCAACGCTTATCAGTTCATAGTTTACCTTGTCGTTCTAATTCTCAAAGCACTCTCTTAATACCCATACACATTTCCTCTTTCTTCTCTAACTCAGTTAGTGTCCATGCCGCTCGACTGTGGAATCATCTCCCATCCAATATCAAAGATGTTACTACAGTATCTCTGTTTATTCATGTCTGAAGAAACATCTCCCTTCTCTTCCTTAATCTCTCCTTTTTTCATCTTTGCTCTATTTTCCTTTTTCCCATTGAGTAATAGTATTGATTTAAGATAATGAATATACAAATTTCTTAAAGCAAATCTTTTTCTTTATTTTTTAACTGTTTTTCTCCAAAGACAGACATTTATCTGAAAAATCAGGCATTTGTGGCAACCTGAACAGATTTCATTTTAAAATGGTAACCTGGAGGTCCATAAAGACCACATTGGAATGACTGAAGAACGAATGATTATATGAAGAACGTTCCTTACTTTAGGATCATCGACAAAATATCGTCCTTCGGTATGTTCCCCTTTCCTGTTCTCTATATGTCCTTGCTGTCCACCTGTCTTGTCTGCTACCGAGTAACTATACTTGTAGTCCGGAGGATTCTGAAACAGCAAAACAAACTTTATTTAATTATAAGCTTCACCAATTTTTCAACAATCTTTATCTAGCAGGTAATAAATACAGTTACGAGTGTGAATATTATAAAAAAATCTTTGCATGCAAAAATTACCATTTTTACATTATCTATAATATGAATACTCTAGAATTGATTGATTGCGTGTGTCCCTTATACTCGCACATAGGAATTTGAGATTTATATATCAACGCTAAAAGCTCATTTCCGTTTGAAGTAGAGATATTTAAAAAAATATTGATTAATTTAATAACGTAATTGATACATGTTTTGTTTTACTTTACGATCTACTTTTACATGTTTTTTTTTAATGTTAAAGCTGTTACTTTTCAAAAAAGAGACTAGCTCTTTTACTCGGAGAGTGATGTACACTATTTTATTTATTTAGTAATTTGAATTTTGTCTTCCAAGTTGACAAAAATTACAATTTTCAAAACTAATATATCTATAAGTAAATTCAAAGTAAATCTAAAGAAATTTTTTGAACAAGTATAAAAACTGCATTAATTTTTAATTAGTATGAATGTATTATTATTTTCTGTTTTTATTTATATATCGTATGTTTTTAATTTTTTCTCGAGTACTCCTATATATTTAAAATTATATAAACTCTAATAAATAAATAAATATAACAGTGTAAGTCACTCTCAAAGCACAAGAGTCTCTTTTATTGGAGAGTTACAGCTTTAACGTTTACAAGATGTATAATAGTGGAATTGTAAAAAATAAAAAAACATGTACCATTTATAAAATTTATTAAAAAAAAAAAAAGTTTTAAAATCCAAACGTTTTTTTTATGTGCTCGGCAAAATTACTGTTTTTTGGCTACCATTGCAGGAGCCATAATAGTTTACCCTAAAGATGGCTCCTGCAAAGGTAGCCGAAACGTCGGAACAAATCCAACACACACGGTATCACCCAAAAAAGAAACACAGAAAAAATCAATTAAAAACAATATTTTTAAAAAAAGGTAGTAAACATAGGTGAAATAAAGTAAAAAATAATGTAAAAAGAATATAGTAAAAAAGGTAGTAAATGACATTTAAAAAACATACTAAAATACACAGAAATAAATATATTAAAAGTACGTAGTAAAAGACATGGTAAAATATATGGTTAAAAAATATAGTAAAAACATCGTAAGAGTCAAAAAAGAGTTAAAAACTAAGTAAAAGACACAGTGAAAAAAATGTACTAAAAAACATAGTAAAATAAATAATAAAAAATATAGTAAAAAAACATGGTGGAAGAAGGCGTGAAAAATATAGTAAAAAATGTACTAAAAAACATAGTAAAATAAATACTAAAAAAACGTAGTGAAAACATTGTGGAAGAAGAAGTGAAAAACATAGTAAAAAATGTACTATAAAACATAGTAAAATAAATACTAAAAAAACATAGTGGAAGAAGTATTGAAAAACATAGTAAAATGTGTAGCAAAAAAATATGGCAAAAAAGTAATACAAGACACCAATAAAATATTTAAAAAACGTAAAAGACGTAGTAAAATACAAGGTAAAAAAAATATGGTAAAAAATCATAGTTGAAGAAATAGTAAAAGACATATTGAAAATATAGTAGAATACACAGTAAAATTAACATAGTAAAAAAAACAGTAAAAATATAGTAAAATACATAGCCAAAAATATATTTAAAAAAACGTAGTAGAAGATGTAGTGAAAACACAGTATAATGCATAGTAAAAAAACGTATACTTGTACGTATACGTAAACGTATAGACAGTAAAAAATGATCTCCAAAATTCAATTTAAAAACAAATCCAATTCAAATAAGAACGTGTGTTGGCCATCCAACAGCTACCATCATTATTGCATTAATTACGGCGGCCTCCGTGGTGTAGCGGTCAAGACGCTTGACTCACGCACGGAAGGTTCCGGGTTCGATTCCCGGTGAGAACACAAAAAATAAAAATGTGATTTTTCTCAAGCCTGGGTGTTCTGTGATGTAATTCGCCAGTGTAATTGGGCCTCCTGGCCTATTGTGGTGCAAAAATAAATGCAAATGTAAAAAAAATAAATTACATAGGCAAAAGCACTATAATGCTCGGATTTTCAGGTTCCCTTCTTCAAAAATCATTCCATTTCTCCCTGTTTCAATTTTATTTAATAAATAAAAATAAAAACAAACCAACCATTCCAGGCAAGGTAGGCGGAAAGGATAGAACGCCATATCATTCTATTTTGATGCTCGCACGCCGATTATTCCGACTTTTCACATAAAATGATTTAAAACAAAGTATTGTTCAACGAATTTGTCGGTTACCGAAATAATTCTTCTCATGATTATAATTGAAAATAATTATATGAAATAAAAATACACAAATGAATACGCTCTATTGATACAAAGCACATTTGATTAATTATTCTGGCAAATAGTTTCACTTTCTATAAAATAAACAAAAACGGTGGTATATTTTATAACAAAACGTTTGCACAACCATTGAACAATGATTCCCATGAACTTCACCATCATTTCAATGGCTAGGAAAGTGTTCTGTAAAGGCAGGCGTCGGAAAACCGTGGCCGCGGCCCGTCTCCGGCCCGTTTCTATTCCGTAAAATGCAGTTCTACAATGTTTTGAGTATGTCCAAATGCTTGCAGACTGGCTGGATTTTCTCACTGGGAGTTGTTCATATTTAAATTTGTTGCAACAGAGAAGGAAAATATTTTTGAGAAGGGAATATGGGAGTCTAGGCATTTACAGGGCTTATTCCCTGTCATTGGTTTAAGTGGCCACTTTACACACTGTGTAACATTCGCCATTCTGCCTATGTTTGAACATCCACGTTTCCTCAACTCTTCCATCTGTTTTTTTTTTTACATTTTTTTACATTTTTTATTTTTTTTTGCACCACAACAGGCCAGGAGGCCTTATTACAAGGGCGAATTACATCAGAGAGCACCCAGGCTTGAGAAAAATCACATTTTAATTTTTGTGTTCTCACCGGGAATCGAACCCGGAACCTTCCGTGTGTGAGTCGAGCGTCTTGACCACTACACCACGGAGGCCGCTGTTAACTTTTGTGAAGTAAAAGAGCTGAAACCTTTATCATGCGGGTGAGATTCATCCGGCTGAACCAATTCACCTACACTATCCCAATAAAGACGCTGGATTAAAAGTACTTCATGTTGAAAATAAAATATCAAATAAGACAACTTAGAAATTTAATAAGCGATTCATAATAATAAAAAATAATTAAGAAACAAATAAACAATATTTCTTTAAGTCCACTCCCGTCTAGCTTTGAAAATATTCATATAAAATTACCACCCTTTTAAGGAACAAAACGTGTACGTGTACTAAAAAGTAATACGTGTAGTATTTAGTAAACATGGATAAAAAAATAGGAAAGAATTCATTAGTTACCTTGACGAAGAAGTTTGATTGCTTTGAAACCGGTCGGTAGAAAAAAAAATGGTTTAAAAGAAAGTTGTTTTATTTATTTTATTTTATGATAACATTTACATTTGTCGGCCTCGTGGTGTAATAGTTAGCGCGTTTGCCTACCATGCAAGAGGTCTCAGGTTCGATTCCCGACATGGTTGATATGAAATATTTATTTAAAAAGGTGTTTTTACAGTATAATATTTCTTAATCCCTGGACTGGCACCTGAAGCGTAAGGCTGTGATCATCTTACCTTCATGAAACAAAATTGATCAGGATACGATGCAATTGGTGTACCAATCCAGCGCCCAATGCACCATCAGGTGCGGAAAGGGAATGATGATGATGGTGACATGTGGAAGTTGGATTATTAATCGTCATGCAGCTACAAAGCGCATGGACGTGTGGAATTCTAGAATAGCTGGTTTAGCCGTTTTTAAAAAGTGTTTTGAACCCCTGATTTCAACCTTCTAGTCAGTTCTGAGAAAAGAAATATATTTGTAATCAGACTCGGGTTTAATTATGTTCCGAATTGTTCAGAGTTTAGAGAAATGTTGAAACTCGTGCGAAAAATCAGTCAAATCAAAACTGCAAAGAGGAAGCCGAGTTATCTATTAGAATAAATAATGGGAGCTTTAGTTAGGTAGGCTGTAGGCTAGACTTAAACTAATGAATTAAGAATAGACAGAGGCGTAGTCGTAGTAATTTTAAAGAAAAACATATATTGAATAGTAATAATTTAACACGTCAATCTCTTAAACCTTCCCTCCCCGGTGATGTGTAGCTATAGTCCTTAAAATATAGCTTGATTAGAATGACAGCTGTTAAATTAATTTCTTTAGTGATGGGAAATTACTGATTTATTTTATTTATTTAACTTTTTGTGCATAATGTTATTTGTACATTGGCGGGCTTATTGCCAAATGGCAATTTCTTCCAACCAACCAATAAAATAAAAGTTTTATTTTTATAATTCAAGTTACAGAACATGTTCAATAGAAAAAAAAATGATTAAAAAGGTAAAAATATATAAAAATAGAAATAAACGTATTTGTTTATAAATTACCTTAAACCAAAACAATTACTCAATGGGAAAAAGGAAAAAAGAGGAAAGAGGAAAGAGGAAAAAGGAAAGGAGGAGAGATTAAGGAAAAGAAAGGAGATGTTTTTTCAGACGTGATTTAAACAGGGATAGTGTAGTAACATCTGTGATGGTGGATGAGAGATGATTCCACAGTCGAGCCGCATGGACACTATATGAGTTAGAGAAGAAAGAGGAATTGTGGATGGGTATTAAGAGAGTGCCTTGAGAATTAGAACGAAGAGGTAAAGCATGAACTGATAAGCGTTGAAATTTTTCACGCAGGTATATAGGAGCGTTAGGACTATGAAGTACATTGAACAGAAGTGAGAGGGAGTAATAGTCTCTCCGCTGTCTAATTTTGAGCCATTTCAGTTGCCTACGATAATCAGAAATGTGGTCATATTTCCTAAGACCAAAAATGTACCTTATGCATGTATTCTGAAGTCGTTCAAGTTTATCGAGTTGCTCACAGCTTAAATCAGTCATGGAAACATCAGCGTAATCTAGAATAGGTAGTAGTAATGCTTGTACAAGGGTGCATTTAGTATTAATGGGTAAGAATTTTTGCAACCTTCTAAGTGAGTGTATACTGAAAAATTTTTAGCGCCTTAATTCATTAGTATGAGCTCGCCAGCAGAGATGTTCATCCATTTGTACTCCTAGATTTTTTACGGATTTCCTGTATTGAATATTGGTACCATTGCCATTAAAAGGATTAAGTGAAGGTATGTCTAGCTTACTAATCAATCTTTGACTACCCGCAAACATAATTTGTGCTTTAGATGGATTTATTAGTAAACCATGCTCTTTTGTCCATGTTGACATGCAATTTAGTGTATTAGACATCGATTCTATTGCTTCGCTGGTGTTTTCAGGTCTGCAATAAAGATATAATTGTAAATCATCTGCATAGAGATGATATGAACAATTGAGACAATCTGCAATCGGATTAATAAACAGGGAAAATAGTAATGGCGATAAAACTCCACCTTGAGGTACTCCAGCGGCTATATCAACCCATTCCGATTGATGATCTGGTGTTTTGATGCACTGTTGTCCAGCTCGTAAATGCGATCCGAACCATTTTATAACCGGTTGTGTCATATTTAGTGTTTTAAGCCTAGACAACAAAAGATCGAAATCCACAGAGTTGAAAGCGCTGCTGAAGTCGAGTAATGTTATCAAGGTTAGCATTTTGTTATTCATTGCGTATCTAATGTCATCTGTAACCTTGATTAAAGCGGTTGTTGTACTATGGCCCGCACGAAAACCTGATTGATTTGGATCAAGAAGATTATTTGACAATAGATAATTATTTAGCTGATTATATACAACTCGTTCAATGACTTTGGAAAAAATTGGAAGAATAGATATAGGTCTGTAATCTTCTGATCACTGATCAAATCGATTTTATCAGTTATTTCATCCAATCGTAAAACTTTTTTTCCTAAAATTGATATAAAAAACGCAAAAACAAGCCTATTATGGTGTGTTTAACACAATTATTCACCAAAAAATGAGACATTTATACTTTTTTCATGAACAACATTAAATGAATTATTTTTTTATTCGATCAATTTACATTGATCAATTTGTCCCATCTCTGACGTTTTTGCAAAATGATGTAACCTTGTAAGAACGTCGTTAATAATTAGGTTTATTTTAGTTTTCTTTTAGTTTTAAAGCTGATTTTATATATGAATGTTGATTTATGTTTCAAGCATTGTATTAAAAAAATCTCTTAAGTAGAGATATCTCAGAAACTTCTTTTGGATTTTCTCTATCATAAGAGAGTACTTCAGTTCACGTGGCCCCCAGATCATCGAGCCACTCTCTAGTCTACTTCGCACCGAGGAGTTGTAAAGAGTTCTCAGTACGCGGGTATTTTCGAAAACCCTAGCAGAAGGCAGAACGAATCCTAACGTCTTCAATGCATTACCACTGATTGTCTCTATGTGTTCATGAAATGTCAGAGTGCTCACAAATCTAACGCCCAGATCCTTAACATTCGATGTTCGTATAATATGTTCGGTGTGCCCTATTTCAAGGTTCAAAATAATTTGGATCTAAATAACTCCTTAGGGAGGAAGTCCAGCCTGACTGCAAACATTTGAACATAATGAAAACATTTTATTATTATTATGGATAACTTATATAGCGACATTTTCGTAATAAAATACCTCAAGGGCGCTTTACATAGTAATTCTATTGTTAAATTAATTTGATTGAAGCTTTTAAATTTATAATTTAATTAAAACAATTAATTTTGTTGTCACATGCTACGGATTTATTCAAATGATTTATAGAACAAGTGGGTTTTAAGTTTTTTCGAAACATCACTTCACTTTCACAGCCTAGCACCTCTCCTGGGAGAGCATTCCATGCCATAGGGCCTGCGACCGCAAATGCACGTTCACTAAATTTAGTGCGCTGTTTGCGTAGAGGTATAATAACTTTTCCTCTCGCCGGAGACGTAGCTGATCTAAGCGTGAGACGCCTGTCAGCTAGTTCATCTGGAATGCATAGTTCCCTTAGATATTCCGGAGCAGAGTTGTGCAGTGACTTATACCTAAGCCAACAGAGTTTGTATTCGACCCTCTGTGGAAAACGTAGCCAGTGTAGTTCCCGAAGTGGTGGAGTGATATGACTGAACTTAGAGATTCCGAAAATAAGTCTCGCTGCGGCATTCAATACAGATTGTAGGCGAGTCATTTTGTTCATTGGTAGACCTGCGTAGATACCATTACAATAATCGACTCTAGACACTACAAACGCATTTATTAATTGACGGGCGGCATCAACCGGCAAATTTTTTCGTATGCATTTAATTTGTCTCAGCTGGTACAAGCATGTTCTACTCATTTGAGCGTCAAGAAAAAGGTCAGAATTGAGTAAAACTCCCAGTAGTTTAACTGTGGGTAAAGCGGTACTCCCTACATTGGGTAGGCCGTATCCTGGATCAAATTCTGTCGTCTGGCTGAAACCACCCATAGTTGTTAAGTTTTTGATGGGTTTGATGTTAGTCTGTTTTCAGCCATCCAGTTTCCTATTTTCTCGATGCATCCATCAATTAAATTGACAAGCACACTTCTCTCACCTGGTTGACTCAGTTTGACGTGCAAAACTACTAAACTTCTCAACTCCACGCCTCTGCGTTAAAATAACATTGACCTTGCCTCTCTAGTTTTTCTCCTCCTGTCAAACTGTACTTTCAGTAACTGATGGCTTCTTCACAAATTAAGCCATAATTATCTCCACATACCTCGAGCACGCCAAAGCCATTTTTTGTGGCCATACTTTCCTTTTGGTTCTGCGAAACAAACCAGACCCATCGACATAACATTTGTATCATAAATTAGCCCATGGTTTCACTTTCAAAGCATTATTCATTGCGTTCAAGTATTAGAATGCCTTTCAAATGATTTTTTTTGCACTACAACTGCCTGTTTTTTTATCTGGGAGTGCTAATTTTTTTCTTCAATATATGTATAATTTACACGCTTATTGACTATCATTACGAATAAATAAAAAAAACAACAAAGAGATAGTCAAGTTTCAATAAATAACTAAACATTCCAAAATTAACCAAATAAACTAACAACAACAACAACAAACCATCACGCCGTTTCCCCGTAGGGATAGGCAGAGAGGCTAGAACGCCATTTCACTCTATCTTTGCATACAAACCTCGCTTCCTCTACATTTATAAATCCTTTCATGCACGCACGCCGATTATTCCTACTTTCGACATGTCCATCTTCAAGTATTTGATGGACTTGATCGTGCTGTGTCTTTCTCGGTCTTCCTCATTTTCTGCATAAATGAATAGACAAAACAACAAAGAGATAGTCAACTTTCAATAAATAACTACCTATTCAAAAATTAATCAAATAAACTAACAAAAACAACAAACCATAACGCCGTTTCCCCGTATGGGTAGGCAGAGAGGCTAGAACGCCATATCACTCTATCTTTGCATACAGATCTCCCTTCCTCTACATTCATACATCTTCTCATGCGCGCACGCCGATCATTCCTACTTTTGACATGTCCATCTTCAAGTATTTGATGGACTTGATCGTGCCATGTCTTTCTCGGTCTTCCTCGTTTTCTGCATCCATCAACATCGCATCGTAGATCCTTTTAGCCGTTCTTTCGCTGTCCATTCGCTCTGCGTGTCCAAACCAACGCAGCACCCTTTCATGATTCTGTCGATAATGCATGTCTCAGCCTTACACAGTTTACGGATCTCGATATTTGTGCACCTATCATTCATCGTTTTACCAAACATTCGCCCGAGAGATCGCATTTCGACAGCATTTAACCTACTTTAATCATCATTTTTCCAATTCCATACTTCGCTCCCATACATTAGAGTTGGCACTAGAACACCACTGTGAACTGCTAGTTTAGCCTCCTGCGATAAACATTTGTTTGCCAAAGTAGATTTCAGTGCACCGTTCACCCTGTTCCCGGCACTCACCCTCCTTTCTATCCAGAGCTTACTTCTTCCAAGGAGTGGAAGAAGTAAGCTCTGGACTAATGTTTGCTTAACATTAATTGGCAAGAAATTTTGTAATCTTTTAAGTGAGTGCAAACTGCTATAAAGTGCCACCCTAAATACATCGGAAGGGGAGATGGATATTCCTCGATCTAGTGGAATTGACTTTCTAAGAATGAAGTCCATGAGAATTATAAAAAAGAACGGTGCAAGGACGCAACCTTGGCGAATTCCGGTGGTGACCCCAAACGAAAATACATGAAGAAAAGTCAGACCGTGCGTTTTATAAGTATTACTCGTTGAATGCCTTTCATATTTTATTTTAAGATTATCGACTGATAAATAGTACTAAATCAACATCACCAAACTCTAATCCATACCTTATGATGCATAGGGTACTGCATTGCTAAAGTCCGGGAAGTGTGTCTCGATCATGAAGGCAAGGTGATCAGTCTTACGCCTGAGGTGCTAGTCCAGGGACAGTGAAATATTGCGGTTTAAAACCACCTCATATATAATTATCGCATGTTGACCCTCACAAGAATTGAACCCAGGACCTCAAGCGTGGTAGGAGAACAGGTCAACTAGGAAGCAAACTTTTTTCCACTCAATTACCTCATCAGCCATCGAGTCAAAAGCAAACGTCAACGATTCTAGTTCTATTGCGAACACAGATTAAAAAAAAAAATCTTTGTGCTTACCGGGTCGTACACTTTTGGTTTTTCAACATATCCTGGAGGCTTCGTCCCTTCTGCAATTCTCCCTATCAGGATCAAGGGTAGAAATTTTAATAACAGCATCTGCAATACAATAAATAAATATTAATATTCAATAAAAAAAATGTAATCACAAGCCCTGTCAAAAAGCTTAGACTTCCATAAAGTTTGAGTTTGCTGTATACCATATTAATGTGCTATATATTAATTTATTAAATGTAATTATATATTTTTGACCCAATATAATATTTGTGGTAATATACTCGTATGTCTGTGTCAACCAATTACTAGTCCCAACTCACCCTAAGACTTTTAGTCCCATGGAGTTGGGACTAATGTCTCAAAAATGTGTGATAAACTGCTTATGAGTATTTGAATTTGTTGCAAAAGAAAGGGAAAACATTTAAGACATATAAAAGTAGGGGAATCGAGGCTTGTATGCAAAAGCAGAGTAATACAGCGTTCTATCCTCTTCGCCTACTCCCTCGGGGAACGACGCGAATAATACTCTCCCCTGGTCTAACCAAGAGGTTTTACTGTCTCTTTAATCTAACTGAGATTTCAAAGCGATTCCCTTTCGTATGGGATGAAACTTATTCTGCGGCTCAAAACGGTATCAATACAATAAAAATGTGGCTGGATAACAATCTCTTAACTTTAAATATTGACAAAACAAAATACCTGACATTTAGTAAAACCACAGTGGGACAGCCTAAATAAAACCTTCAATTAAAAATATGCTCTGAAATACTTGAATCGGTACACCATATAAAAGATTTGGGAATAATTATTGATAAATATTTTAAATGGACAGAACACATAGAATATATAAGCCAAAAAATTAGAAAACTTTTCCATATCTTCAAGTCGATACGTAACATCTTATCTCTAATTAAACTCAAACAACTATATTATATGTTATAGAACTCAATTATAACTTATGGCATAATAGGATGGGGAGGCACTTATAAATCAATATTAAAACCTCTCGAATCTGCTCAAAAATCAATTTTTAAAAAGCCCTTCAGGTACCCCAGCGTCAAGTTGTTCGAGGAATTCGATATATTAGATATAAGCCAATTATATATATCTAGAATAATTATGTTTGTGAAAGCAAATTATTCTACCAAATCCCAAAAGGAACACTCCCACACTACCAGAAGTCAAACTAGAGGATGGATCATGGGGTTTACCGCAAACTCAGAATTCGGGCAAAGAAATTTCAGGTTTCTGGGCCCCATTCAATATGTTACCCGCACATTACAAAACCTTGACTCGAATTCAATTAAATAAATTTGTAATTAAATGGTTACTGGATTTAGATAAAGAAAAATCGGAAAACTTACTAAAATCATTCTAAAATAATAATTATTTTTTTTACGGAATTTTTTTTCAAGAAAAATAAATATTTGCGTTCTTGTGATTTACCCAAATATTTAATTTTGAGGGCCATTCTCAACGAGTTGTAAATAACTCACTATAAGAAAATGGAATCAAGTTGGGGTAGAGTGGGATTCGAACGACGGACCTTTGGTCCGTGAGTCCGAGACACTAGCCACGGGACCACAGCGTCGATGGTGTCGGCGCAGCGTGAATTAAGGCGCAGATTTCCTGGTCGTCCGACACCAACTGGATAAGCACTTCGGTGCTAAGCCGCTCGCCTAGAAGTGTATGGGGCAACATGAGACGCCGCCAGGTCTGGTCGGCCCCGGAGCAGCCGTTCTACCGAGAATATCGCGGCTGAGGCTGAAGATACCGCAGAGGACCCCAGAGTATCGACCAGACGACGTGCCACGTATTTGTATTATTAGTAATGTGGCTTCAACAGGGTGGATCAACGGCGCATACTGCACGAGCCACAACCAATATTTTAAGGGCTGTATTTCCGGATCGCTCAATCTCTCGTTTTAGTGATTTGCACTGGCTGGCAAGATCACCCGATCCAACCGTTCCTGACTAACAGATAAGAAACAAAATTCAGGTTATGTTATACGTATAACTTTCCAAAAAAGTGACTAGCTCTTGTGATTACTGGCTTACACCGTTATAGTTGTTTAGTTATTTGAAATTATATAATTTCGAATACATAATACATGAGAAAATATATTTACGCCATGAAAACGTATGCAAAGCCATAGTAATTAACAAGAATAAAAATACGTGCTAAAATAAATTAAATTATAATAACACATTGATAACTTTCGAATTTGCCATAAAGAATTTTCTTTACTACATTCCATTGATTACTTATTCGTATCATTTTATAACTTAATTATAATTATTGATAAGTTTTTCATTAATTTTCTGCTACGGTACGAAGCACAAAACATTTATCTACACAAAACGAGAGAAAAAGCAATAACAAAGATTGAAATATTTCAATGCGATATAAGTTTCGCCAGTCAATTGTCGCCGTAACAATTAATCATTGAAATAATGCGTAATTAGTTGGTAAAGAGATTTCACTTCGTAAAATTGCAATGAGGCATGCCATGATAAAAACGAAATTCTCAATTTCTTTAAGTATTTTATGACTTTAACATAATTTTCATATTTAAACAGATAAAGGAAAAAGCAATGGCCTCTTAATACACATAGACGTTCCCTATAGAAGATAATATTTTTAAAAAATAGTCAGACAAAACTTCAACAATGTTTTGAGTGTGTCCAAATGCTTGCAGACTGGCTGAATTTCCTCCCTAGGGAGTTATTCATGCATAAATTTCTTGCAACAGAGAGGGAAAATATTTTAGAGAAGGCAATATGGGAGTCTAGGCATTTGCAGGGCTTATAATCTGTTATTGGCTGTTTTTTTTATTATTTATTAATGTTTATAAATCAACAATATTTTCAGTTTGTCCAAATTTTTGGAGACAAGGACTGGATTCAACTCCCTGGGAAGCTGTTTATATTAACATATTACAACAGAGATGAAGAACATTTAAGAAAAGGTAATATAGAAGTCTAGGCATCTACAGGGCTTATGACCTGTCAATGGCTGGTTTAAGTGGCCACTTTACACACTGTGTAACATTAACCATTCTGCCTATATTTGAACACCTATATTCCTTCAATTCTTTCATCTGTTGATGTTTGTGAAGTTAAAGAGCTGAAACCTTTATTTATGCGGGTGACGGATACAAGACGACGACATAATATTAGTCAAAAATGCTGACATACACAAATATAACACCAGACAACAACAACACTATCATATTGAAAAAGCAAAGACAAACACAGGACAGTCGAAAATACTACATAATGGACTTAAACACTACAACGACCTACCTTACTACTTGAAAACTTTTACTGGAGACAAATTTAAAATCAATCTGAAAAAGCACATGATGACTGAACTAACTAGACTAGACGAGACATAAAATGACTAGACAATATTAAATTTCTAATGTAACCAGGTTTTTAAAAATTGTGAATAAATAAATTTAAAAAAAATGCATCTTCAGTCATAAAACATAATAATTGTAAGGTATTCCTACACACGACACTTAAGCGCACTAAGTATGAGTCGAGGCGTGTCTGTCTATCTTTAAGTATAATACTTGTATTTAATAAGCAAATGTATCAGAAAAGCTTTGATACTTTCGCTGAAGAAAACCGGAATCAAGAACGCGTTTATAAGCAAGCCTTATATTACAGACTTAATAAACATTTAGTTCAACTTCAAACATATTTCAATAACTGATTACTTACATTTGGTTTGATAGAATATAGTAAAGTGTTTATTTATTTTTTCTGTTGAAAAACAAGGAAACCTACCATAAGGCGACTTAACTACTCATAAATGAGTAGGTTTACGTTTTGACCCAGTAGTTTCTTTGTATACGTCTTTCAGTACGCAACTGTATTGTAAAAAAACAAAAAAAAAATACTCCTCATTCGAATTTAACCATGCCGTGTTGTGTCCTTTTAAAGTGTAGAAATACTGCTAGGATCTTAAAGAAACAGGATGCAATTACATTTCATGTGTAATTATCAAATTAATGTGTTTGTCACAAATGCATTACGTAAAAATTAAATTATTTTTTCATCTATTTTCCATCAGATTGTCAAAGCAACAAAATGGAAATTTCGTTAGTATTGCCAGGGTAGTAAAAAAATTTACCCTACTTTGCTCAAATAATAAGAAAAATAATGAAAATTGAGCCTCGGAATAAACAACGCCGTGGTGGACATTTAAACGACATTATCTTTAAAACATCAAATATTATTTAACATGTTATAAAAATATCCGTTTTATGTAAAATAAAATTTGTTTAATATTTTAAGTTCATTAATTCAATTACTCTTATTAAATGACCCTTTACTTAGCTACTCTGTTGTGTCAATCAATATTTCCGCGTGCACAATACAATTTTAGAGAATTCAACATATTGTTTTTTTTTACCATACATTTGTGTTATGGTTATATTCTTCGCGATCTGGCAATATTACTCGATGACTTCAAGTATGCGCGCGGCGAAAGTGTGTCCAAGTGGGGGAATTATTGGACACAGTCCGATGTATTCAAATATGGTTCTCGCTCCTTCTGGACTATTCTTAATTCTATGGGCCACACTGACGATTAAACGTTACATCTAAATATCCATAAAAGGCAATGTTCACATGGTTGTCTTCGATGGACTCGATAACTTTCGGACCGATTTACGTGCGGTTTTCAGATAAATGTTCATCTTTGCCGCGAGAAGGTTTAAAGCTCACAAAATCTTCAATTTATAAGGTACGAAAAAAGTTAGGAGCGTAAATGTTTTTTTTATCCATCACCAGAATTGCATTCGCCGAGAATGCATATACAAAAAAAATATATATCCGGCATTTCTGCCATTTACATATATGTGGTATAAAGAGTGCTTAGAATTAAAAAATAAAAAAAATCGAGCATGATATATCAATATACTCGTACTATACACATTATAAATTACTTGAAATACATACATATTTGAAAGAAATTATACAATAACAATTGATCAATCAAATTATAACTATTCCAACCCAATCTCCTGAAGTTGATTTGCTCTTTTTGATAAAAATATGTTGTTCACTTTTTTTTTTTAAGTTAGGCAGAGATAACAAAACTTGTATCATTGATGTCACTACATTAATTATTAATAAAAAAAAACTTTACGTCTGTTTTTATTCCAAATATACAAAATAAAAGAAATTCTTTTGTGTTATTAAGTTTTTAAATAAGTAAATAAAATCATATATTATAAATAGAGATTATGTTAAAAAGTAATAAACAAATTGTATTTTTTACTGCCGTAGAAACTTAAGAAGTAGTTGTAAACATCGTAAATCAATTGAATCAAATTCCTCTAGTATTAATAATTAAATCTAGAGCTAACTATTTGATCACGGAAGTAATTATTTATTATGAAGAAAATACAATATTAGTAATTTATAACACACGGCTAGGTACTATCTTTCACTAGGTCAATATCCACCGCAGACTGTTCCAATTAACTAATATAAACGTAATAATAGTTAATTAAATTTAAAAAATAATTATTCTACCAATTATAGGTTGAACTTACTAATAATTTCATAAAATGCGCAATCTTGTGAACCAATAATTAATTTAAGAAATAAAATTGTTTAATTAAAGTTTATATTTGAAGCTTTAGACTGAATCTGAAGACTTTGTGGTTATTCATTATAATAAAATAAATAAAACAACTTTGTTTTTAACCACTAATGTTTTTTTTTTTTTTTTTTTCCACCGACCGGTTTTAAAGCAAACAAGCTTCTTCGTCAAGGTTTACGTAACTAATGAATTAATTCCTTTTTTATTTTTATCATGTTTACTAAATACTACACTAGAAAGCCGGCTTAATGTTCCCTACCATCAAACAAACGGGAAAAATTCTAATTTATGAAGCCTAAGTAAAAACTAAAATACGTAACTACTATGGGGAACTGGATATCAAAATGACATGAACAGACTACACAGACAACATAATAAAACATTAAACCAGCTTTCTACACAACTAATAATATAGAAACATTGTTAAAAAATCACAGTCAAAGTCCATAAATATAATAAATCTGGGATATACCAATTAAATTGTAATGATTGCGATTCAATATATGTTGGAAAAACTAAAAGAAATTTTAATATTAGAGTAGAAGAACACTTAAGATGCTTAAATAATAATATTTTTTCTGAATTCGCAAATCATCTGATAGAAAATAATCATAGCTTCAATAAAGACACTGGATTAAAAGTATTTCATGTTGAAAATGAAATATTGAAATTAGACAACTTAAAAATCTTAGAAATTAAAAAAGCGATACATAATAAGAAAACAATAATTAATAACCAAATAAACAATATTTCTTTTAGTCCTCCCCTGTCTAACTTCGAAAATATTGATATCAAATTACCACCCGTGTAAGGAAAAAACGACTTGATTTATTGGGTCCACGTGTAGTATTTAGTGAACATGATAAAAATAAAAAAGGAATCAATTCATTTGTTACGTAAACCTAGACGAAGAAGCTTGTTTGCTTTAAAACCGGTCGGTGGAATAAAAAATAAAAAATTAGTGGTTAAAAACAAAGTTGTTTTATTTGTTTTATTATTGAAATTGTTTAAATTTAAGTTTTAAATATATACATAGAATGTATGTTCATATTTAAAAGATTAAGGAATATTTAAAGAATCAATTGCTTAAAAACTGCATATTACTCAATTGTACAATTTTTATCACAATATGGTGTTGTTGGATGGGGTGTGGTGCATATGCTAATATATCGTAAGTATACTGGCAAAAAGCTTTAACTCTCAAATCCCTGTTTTGAGAAATCAAACATTTAAGTTTTGTTCCAATTTTGCTCTTTTTTATCTTATTTAAATATAGTAAAATGCTAAGTGCTCATTTAAGAACATGTTTTTAATTTTTCCGTTGCTTAATTTTATATTTAGTAAATTTAAAGTTACTTAAAGCTTTTAGCCTGAATAAAATAACGGGTATACGACTTAACCTTAAATTTATTTTTAAAACTACAGCTATATGAAATTTAATATGATTTAATGTATTTTGCCAATTTGTAGGACGTTAAAAACATAACAAATCTGCACCATTAAGTCAAATCCGCATATTTTCGAGTTAACGTTTTTTGCCAGCCACGATATTAAAATAAAATAGAAGAAAGATTAATTAATTTCAAAGAAACTTACAACATTCAACACGGAAAATATATATAAAATATTCAAAGTTCATTCGCAGTAGATACTATTTACAAAATAAATTCTATTATACAAATTTACAAAAAATAAAAGGTAGCGTAAAAAGACGCACAACCTTTACCATTTATAAAAAAATATTACTTTCATTTAATTTATGTTTTTTTAATTATTATTGCGCAATTAAAAAAAAATCGTTTTAAAATGGCAAAATCGTATGATTTCCTCATTTTGCGTGCGTTTTACCAGGTTGCAGCCTAAATCGTAATATTTATCCCTATGGATTGTATAAATGAACAGTGTCCGTAAATAAATATATAAATATGTAACTGATTTTAAACACGCTAATTCTCAAATTATTTAAGAAATAAATCATTATGTATGTTAGTGAGTTCATGTTTGCATGACAGGAAAAATTATGACACGTAAGAATCACATGTCATCATGACAGTATTAAACTAATTTAACGTAATAACACGAAATACTTCTCGTTTTTATTACCAGCTTTATGACATTGCAACATGCGTAACTGTTCACTGTGTCATTTAAATATATGTTATTATTGTGTTGAAATTAAAGTATGCACTCATTTTAAAAACAAATGATGTCAGGCATTAGTAAGCGACTCGCAGCTACATAGCAGGGGCGAATGCTTCTTATAATCGATTATTTGCAGCTTATCGTATTTTTTGGACATCGAAAGTAATGTTTTACGTTACATTATAATTAGAAAAAAACACACCACAAAAAAAAATACATTGCATTTCTTGGGTAAGTAAATTTACATCATATTCCTTTATTCCATATAGCGACCAGTTGCGCCTCTATTGGCCAAAATCATTACTACTAGATTACAAGAGATTACTCTGCTGAAGAGAAAACACGAATTTAAATACGTCTTAAACCTAAAATTTTAGAATCTTGTTCGAAAAATTACACTTGCGATTACAGTAAAATCTTGTAGCTTTTATTAATACAATTTAGTCTTTCAATACTTCTTCATAGGGGCTATTATTTTTTTTAATAAATCAATTTAACTTACGACGGTCTAAGGGAGGTGACAATATACGCACTCGTTATGTGTGAGAAAGTGATAACGAATATATTTTGTATGTCTTAACATGGAAGTTACAATAATACTTTATCATACTAAAGTTTCGGTGGCTTGCAAGAGAATTTGTTTTAAAATAAATTGATATTTCAATCGAAACGAATTGATATTTAAATCCATAATATTAGCGTATAAATCCTAGTGGGTTTTAAAAAACAAAGATTCGCTGAACAAAAATATAATGTACATGATTTATAAAATAGTTTTGTGCAGACGATGACAGTTAAATTGCAGGTTATCCTTCAGTATCCATTTAAGCTTTAATTTAAGTTTGAGTTATGATTAAAACGTTACTAGTGTATAGTGTTAAGAATAAATATATATGAAGAATTATAAAATGTATAACTTATGTCGTTTTGTGAATAATATTGTGATATAAAAGTCGATGAAACAATGATTCTTAAAACGTAATTAATATTTTGTTTACTGAACTATCGTACTCGGTAAGGAATTCTTTTAAATTATTTAGTTTTCATCTCATTCATTTAAAAATAGTGGTTTATTTTGAGACAAGTTTTAATAATATTAAGACTTAAACAAAAATGCACAGATACGCTAATAAATTATCCAGTTTTATGAATTACTTTTTCGAAAAAGCCTAAAACACGAAGTAGCCGCGCGAAGGGGTTGTTGTTTTCTAATGACTAAGCCAGA